>NW_017671050.1:92671-371188 GCF_001879085.1 Nicotiana attenuata
AAAGAGAGAGATCGCCGCCGGCCGGAAATCGTCGCCGCCGGCGGCGATGCTCCGATCAACCCCAAAATTACACCCCAGATTCCCCTTCTCCTCCTCTACCCAAATCCACTGTCCTTTGCTTTCAAATATTACTGGAACTCGTCGAATATCCGTTCAACATTTTCCGGCCAAGTCGCCGGTTATGCCAAAGGGTCCCAAATTAACACCATGGGACCGCCTTGACCTCCTCTATCCAACCCCCATAGCCACGTGTCTCAAATATGGCCAGAATTGTCCAAATATCCGATCAAAATCCAGCAGAACCCTAAATTAGAAAATCTTGGGGATTTTCGACCATAACTTCCCTAATCATGTGTGTTCTTTTGGAAAACACACGATTAGGGATGTTACGCGTCAAGAATCCCGGAGGATTCAAACAAATGACCGGTCAGAGCTCACCCCATAATCAGTCAAGTGCTCAAGCTAAGTAAGTTTTCTTCGTTCTCCTTCGTTAGTCTTTTCCTCTTGACTGATACTTCCTCTTGAGCAATCAATTTAGGGCTTGAGTTTATTTCTCCTCATTTTTCGGTTGAACCAGTGTTCAAATAGATTAGCCTGTTTCATTTGTTATTCTTCATGGTCTTTTAATTAATAATGAGAATTGGGTCGTTTGTCAATTTAGTTGTGACTAAGTTCTTTAGAATTAGGATTAATCATGCTTAGGATTTAGTTTAGGTTTTGAGTTGCTTAAATCTTCTCCAGGCTTCATGAATAAGTTTGTTCTATTAGTTGTGTGTGTCGAATCTGTTTGCTTACAGTTTTGATCAATACTATTTGAGCACTGTTTTACTTTGACTTGTTATTAGTAGTTGTTAATCCAAAAATCAGTAGTTATTTGAATTTAGGATTTGCGATTGGATTGGTGGCTGATTAATTTGCAGAAATAGTTATATGAACCAGGGTCAGTTAGAAAGTTTAGTGTAGTTAATGTAGGCTAGTAATTTCAGGATATTTCAAGGGTAGTTTAGGCACGGGAAAAGGGTACTTTCATCATATTTGGTAATTTTTAAAGGGGGGTAAGGGTAGTATAGGAATTGTAATGGGTATAGGACCTTCTAGAATAGACTTTAGTATAGTTTTCAGCAAAAAGAGGAACTTACTTGAGTAACAAGTTAGAAATAGGAGGGCTAAAATGAAATTAAGCCTAAGATCTGATTTACCCTCTTTTGTCACCTATAAAAGGGCATCAAGTGCCTTGAGGACGGGGGGAATTTATTTTTTTGAGCCCAAAAATCCTTGGTTTTTCCTTTTCTCTCAAAAGTTCCAGATTAGTGTTTAAAGTCTAATATACAAAAAAAAAACAAAAAAAAACAAAACATCAAAAAATAGAAAAATCAATCAAAAACTCACTGTTTCATTAGCTTTGCTTCAGTCTAGTTTCAAATTCTGTTGTGGATGCTTTCATTTTGGGTTTTATACGAGTACTAGCAGCATCAGGGGCTTTGAATTTGTGTTGGTGATTATTGGCCATTTAGTTGTAGCTGAATTCAAGTGTGTTTGAGTAATTGGTATTGGGTTTGGCTTGGGTGGAGTTGATTTCAAAAGTTCTCAGTGGATTGAACTAGTTGCTGGCTGGTCCATTCCTGTTTGTTGCTCGTGTAGACTGCTGCTAACTGATTTGCTTCTTAATTCCTAAAACCAGGTACACATTCAAGTTTCTTCGATGTAATCTCCTGATTGAAAGGGAAACGCATTATCAATGGAATGTGCAGAGCATTTTAGTTCGAGTTTGTCTAATATGTGATGATGTAGTCTGTTAGGTTGAAATTACTTTCAATTTGTCTAGTTAAACTTTGTTACTGATTTTAATTATGAAGGTTGTTCTAATGAACGATAGTAGATTGTTAATGTAGATCCTGGACTGTATTGATTTTGAGCTTGCAAGCTGTGAAGACTAGAAATCAGATTTAGCTTAGTTAGTTTAGTTTGTTACTTCTGTGTAGTTATCTCTTTAAATTCAAAAAAAAAAACAATGGAACATAGGAACAGAATCTGCTGAGCACTAGCACGTGAGCACACACATTGAAAATTAGTGCAAAGGTCTTATACATGTGAAATCTCGACAATGGCAGTAGCTTATTTAAAATTGGTAATTGTTTGGATGTTGATAATGTGTCATTAGGTAAGTATTCTATTTGGTCTATTAATACTCGTAGACGAGGTAGTTTGGTAAAATTGTATCAAGTGTTTGGTTTTGGTTAATTATTAAATACGATTGGAGCCGTTAAATCAAGCATCATAACCTTTGTTGGGGTTCGATTGCCCACGCAATATTCCAACTGGGCGGCTGCGTTAGGCCTTACAAGGGAGGCCCATTTGCTGAAGCTCACATGCACGTTCTGACTTGCATTAGCAGGGATTTGATCCCTCAGCTTCTTAATCGCTTCTGTCCCTGTCAATCAGGTTTATTGGGCCAGTCGTGTGGGCCCAATTCTCAATTCCGTTCAAATTGGTTAGTTAGCATAATTTGGGCCTTCCAAGCTAGGTAGCACATTTAAGCTAAGGGGATTTTCCTCTTGTTTGGAGGTGGACTTGAGTTTGAAGGCCCGGATTCTTTAATTATTAACTAGGCCCTTTAGAGATAACACTACAATAGAAAATCATAGTTTTCTTTTAGGATGGCCTTTAAATAAAACATGAGACGAGCCTCGCCGCATAAAACATAGAATTGCGGGGCCCTCATTAAATACTTTATTAAAATATTTAGAAATTCGGGACATGCCATTTAGCGAATCTTCATGGCTTCCCGCAAAGTTAATAAGACGCTAGCCACTTTATGCGCGCTTTCAATAATATTACTTTCCTAAACTCGGGTGTGCATTTCATGCAACCCAAATCCAAATCCCAAAACGTTGAATAAGAGGTGTCGAGGATCCGGGTGCATTTCATGTGACGTGATCCGAAAATACGCTCTTAAACGGCATTCACTTTCATAAAAACTAATTAAAAGCGGTTAAACGAAATTGTACTATAGGTTTGAACATGTGCAAAAAATTAGATTTTTAGCCATTTATAATAATTTAAGCGACCGTGCTAGAACCACGGGATCCGGGGGTGCGTAACACCTTCCCTCGGGTCAACAGAATTCCTTATTCAGAATTTCTGGTTCGCAGACTTCAATTGGGAAGTCGCAATTTTCCTCGATTTGGGATTTAAATTAAATCGGTGACTTGGGACACCAAAAGCCCGTCCTATCCCAAGTGACGACTCTATAAAAATAAATAAATAATCCCATTTCGAATAATGTCACTTTAAGTGGAAAAACTCCCTATATACTTTATCCTTCGGGGTAAGTGTGTAAAAAAGGAGGTGTGACATGTAGTTACCAAATCTTGTTTCTATCCATGAAATTTTTACGTGCTAGAGTAATTGAGTTGTGATCCATGTTAGAAGTCATGTTTAGGCTATATGCTTATTCTGTTGGGACCCAGTGATGTCATTTCTGCTGTTGAGTTTTTTGCTTAAATTGCAATTACATACTCAATCATATTCATTCATTTGTATATTATATCTCAGTCTCTGCTATCATTTATTGTTATATCAAGTATCATTATTTGAGCTAATTGGCATGAGATTTGTAAGCTCGAGAGACCGGAGAGATTAATGATTGAGTTGAGGCCAAGGGCCTGATTGTTAGTGATATTTATAGGATCGGGCTGCACACCTCAATAGGCTTTATTGATTCACAAAGGGATTGGGTTGCACGCCGCAACATGTTTTATTGATTGATGATGGGATCGGGCTGCATGCCGCAGCAGGCCATGTTGGCTTATATTAGCGCGTGGGTAGGATCCGTCCCTATGGAGTCTGACATACTAGCAGCGAGCGCAGGTGCCGAGTGCTGACTGATTGAGTGTACCGAGTGATCGAGTGTACCGAGTGATTGAGTGTGAGATAGTGAGATAGAGTACTCTAGAGTGTTAGTATGCGAGCTCATCAATATGATGCATTATATTTGACATGCATACTTGGCATGTAGGCATAGAGATGCATTTCCTCATGCTACACGGTTTTATGACATTCATGACTTCACATGCACATTGACATAGGCATATAGATTTACTTTCCTCATGCTATTTGAGAATGAAATATCTTATCTACTATTGAAAGTTTTTGGAAAAAATCACAATTTTCAGATTTACTCATATTTTGGTAATTTCAGTGAAAGCTTTTGGTTTTACTGTTATACCTGAAAAGCATACCTATTTTCCGTAACCGTGAACGAGCTGAGCATCATATCTTTGAGTTATTGTTGGTACTGCTTTTATCTTATTATTATGAGTTACTCTTGGCAATTGGTGTTGGACTCTGACTGTTGTCCAAGCTCGTGACTAATTTCAACATAAGGTTTGGTTTGTTACTTATTGAGTACATCGGATCGGTTGTACTCATACTACACTTATGCACCTTGCGTGCAGATTTTGGAGCTAATGTTGTTGTGTATGGAGGGAGCTGGCATTGAAGATGTACTTGTGTTCCGGTTATAACTACCTCTTGTTCTTGGTAGCTTTATATTTATAAATCTGTTTATGTACATTTCGAACAGATGATGTATTTATTTCATATTAGCTTTTTAAAATCTAAGTCTTAGAAGCTCATGATTTGTACTTCCAGTCCTTGGGATTGTATAAAATTCACTTATTTTATTCTTGACTCTTATCGTTATTATTATGTTGTGCTTTATTGTTAATTGTCTTACCTAGCGGGTTGGGTTAGATTTCATCATGACTAGTTGGATTTTGGGTCCTGACAGAAATTGATCCCATAGTTTCAAAATTATGCCACTATTACTAAATCTGATTGGGCCAAGTAGGCCATCAGTATGGCTTACGGTGGCTTGCCTCCGAAAATTATGCTCCGAGGCCGGGGAAACCCTAACTCTCGCACATTTGATCAACCTATACTCCCCAAAAATCTTTCATGGAGGTGTGCTAGAGCTTAACAAACGCAGCCACCACGCCATTGTTACCAGCATTGACAATGACAATGATCGCGGTTGGATGGAACGGTTCATTATCATTGCCACCAAAGACATTCTACCGACAACAACCCCTCTCATTCTTGAATATTAGGATCTTATTCGTAAGTCTTCAGATATCTTTTCCTTATCACATTTAAAATGAATTTCCTCCATTTTTGACTTTTATTTTTCTTATTCCAGCTACCATTAAGAACCACCACGGGGTAAGAACCTGGCTGAATTGGTACATAAAATTCTAGATATTTCTACACCGGACTCTCGAGGGTGGAAAGAGATGGTTCCCGGATTTAATTAGAAAGCCAAAAACCATGCTAAGTAAAAGTTCTTCCTTCCTTCGTTCAATTTTCAACATGACTCAGAATTAGATTGTTGATTCCCTTTTTGATAATACACAGCCCTTCCAAAGGGATCTGTTGACCTATAGGAAGCCTACCAACAATTGCAAGATGTCCTCAACCGGAAGAGGGTTTGTGAAGTCATTCATGCTTCCCGTGAAGGTGCCTCCACCCGGAGTCCCCAGTCCAAGAACAAGAAACCAATGAGAAAATGTACCTCTATAGATGGGACTCGGGATAAGACTTCAAAAAAAGAAGCTCCAACCGGACCAGCCACGATGGTCCTTAATGATAAAGGAACTGATGATAAAGTAGTTCTTCTTCAAAGAAGAAAAAGGTCTTCACCAGCTCAACCAGGTTCTCAGTCGGGAGAGCTTCAAATACCACAACCAGGAGAAGTTTAAGGATTTTTCACGAAAATAGAATGGGCTGGAAATGCTAAGTCTCATTTCTGGGCTCCTATCGACGTTTCCGTTCTGAATTTTTCTACCCATTACATTCCTCCACCATCAAATTCTGCGCCAACCACAACCGCAACACCTTATACACTAGTTTCTACCTCTACACTGGCCCCAACCGAACAGATAGAAGATGTTTCTGCCCCACGGTCATCCAACTATGGAAATTAAGGGAACACTTACACGGTATCCATTCAAAAACCTAGTGGAAACCGGAGTGTCATTCTCACGATTTCAAATGAGTGCCACCTACTCTCCAAGCCGGTGGAGGTCGCCAATTACCTGAAGCGTCTGGCCACAGATAAAGATTGGAGAAAAATAGACTCTCTTTCTGATGAGTGTCTGATAAACAACAACTTGCATTGTTCGGCTCAAGTATCATTTTAATATGATTTAGTATCTTCCTTTTTCTACTTTCTAAACTTTGTCTTGATAAACTTATTTTTTAACTTTTATTGGCTAACTCCTTGCCTCAGAGGGTCTACAAAAGATGATCTTGGACAAAGAGGAACTCACTACTGAACGAAATCAGCTTGTTGCCGAACGGAACCAGCTTGTTGTGCGCCTCCCGGATTTAGAAGTGAAAGTTGCTCAGACGCGTGAGCTTGAAACCTGGTTAGAGCAATCCGAGTAGGATAAAATGGCCTATAGCCAAGAGTTCGGTCAATTACATGAAGATCTCAAGGACTTCAAGGACAAATATGTTGAGTTACAGGATGTTGTAACTTACGCAACTAAATGTGAGTCTACTTCCATGGAAGAAATCAACAACCTGGAAGCAAAATTACGTTCCAAAACTGAAGAGGCTAATACTGTCAAGGAGAAGAGAGCAGGAATGGAAGAAAGGTTCAAAAAGTTATAGAGCAGAACCAGCTTCATACAAGAAACAATACCGAACTTGATAAGATAAGCATTGTGAGAGCTAAAAATGAGCAGCTTCAATCCAAAAACAAAAGGCTCTGAGCCAAACTCTAAGACCAAGTAGACACCTCACTCCTCGAGAAATTTTTTTCGATTTACCACATAAGAAGGAAGACTTTAGAGGAGGTCAAAAGAGGCATTGCAAACATAGATGACTGCATTTCCAAAGCTCGTGGATTGGAGACAACTACTCTCGACAACATTCCTGCTCAGTCCATTGCTTCAAGCTCTTTGAACACCTGCTTCAATTATTCGGGAATCAAAGAGGAAGCTAAAGAAGAAGAAAATGATAAGGATGAAGGCCCTGGACCGGGTGAATTTCAACCTTTATCTGCAAAAGAAGCAGAAAACACTTCCCTTCTTTCGGATTCCGCTGACAAAAATAATTGATGTATACATTTTATTTTTCCTTTGTAACTATGCCAAAACATATTTTTTTGAGTTTGGCCGTTTAAGTGATAAAATAAATATTTTGCTTAATTATTGTACAAAAAATATTCCGTTTACTTAAGTGATAAAGATTGGAATTCTTTTTACATCCGATGACTTTTATTCTAGACATTCATACTTCCAAAACCTACCCTTTGACTATGAGGGTTTCATATGAGAGGGCCCTTCTATTTATGGTGCTCTTGAAGAGGACGTATCCTGCTCATTTTGACACAAGCATTCGAAGTTTGATTAACTTTCAAATGAAAAAAGAAATTAACTTATCATTTGGACGGAAAAAAGATAAAAATAAAAAATTTTATTTTTTACATCCATTATCAACAGTAAATTTACATAAAACATTTTTTCCTTAAGTAAATAAAGCTCCCAATACATATGGCTAACTTGTACAACTTATTTCTACGGGGCTGATCATGCAGTCCTCGGTCCTAATAAGATTTCGCCCCGGGTTCTTACAGTCTCTGGTCTTCGTGACACTTTTAGTGATATAATATGCAATAGTCCCCCCCCCCCCCCCAATGTTTGGATGCTAAGTATGAGAATTTAAATACAAGAGATCTTGCTATCGTCGATGATCCTTCCTTTGTACTATGCTTTATATTGTTGCCTCACTAAAATCCTTTTCAATAAACCCAATTGGGACAAAAATTGGACGAAGGGAAAAAGACCTACTTTTAGTATCAGCAAGGATCTTCAGCAACAATACCTTTTGGGGTGAGTCACATTCCAATTTCTTGGCAATTTAACTCCATCTTGATTTTTCAATTGATATGAACCCATATTATCCTAACTTCTCGGCATTAACTTCTTGGGTATTTTAGTTTCTTTTCTCAAAACCAAGTCTCCGATTTTGAAATAACATAAAAAATTCCCTGTGGTTGTAATATCTTTCCATCCTTTGATTTTGTACTACCATTCTCACATATGCCAAGTTTCGATACTCTTAAAGCAATTCCAACTTAATCAAGAGTGAATCATTATTTACCTCCTAGCTTTCCCGAGAATATCTTATATTCGATTCTCGAATCTCCACCGGGGTCAAAGCTTCTGCAATGTACACAAGTGAAAATGGTGTTTCTAGCATGCTTGACTTCGTCGTTGTTCGATATGCCCCTAACACACCTGGTAGCTCATCGGGCCAATTTCCTTTAGCATCTTCTAACTTCTTTTTGAGATTTTGAATTATTGCCTTGTTGTTTGACTCCGCTTATCCATTAGCACTTGGATGATACAGAGAATATGTAATCTGTTAGATCTTCAGTCCTTCTAAAAACTTTGTGGCTTTGGAACCTATAAATTATGGCCTATTGTCACAAGCAATTACTTTCGGTACTCCAAAATGATAGATGATGTGATCCTATATGAAATCAATCACTTCTCACTCTCCAACCTTTTTGTAAGCATTCGATTCAACCTATTTAGAGAAATAGTTAGTTAAAACTAAAAGAAACTTTACCTGACCGAGGTCTTGTGGTGTAGCACTCTGTAAATTCGGACTAGGTATAGATGTGTTAAATGAGTATTAATTTAACATTTTAGACATGTGAAGTCCTATCGGGATAATTATGGGTGGAAATACTTGTTTTGGAATCAAGATGGAGAGTGAGGTGCATAAGATTCGATAAAATCGACTAAGTTTATGGAAGGTTTGTCTTCCAGCCTTATTTCGTGGAGTTGTGTTAGGAATTTGAGAAAACGTAAATATATAGTTGTTTCCCTTTTAAATACCTTCCAATGATATTTTATAGAGCTCGAAGGGATCTCTGTGCAGAAAGTTATGCACATTTTACTGAACAATGCGCAATATGCGCGCCCAGCTGTCTCGTGTATAGCAACGCACTTGTGGCAGTGTCACTGCCCTTACTGCGAATCCAGGTGCACGGTTGGGCCTTCAACTACGTGGAAGTGCAGCCGAGAAGTCGTTTTAAAAGCCCTACTTCGTCCCTTACTCCCCAAACATGAAAATTTGCTCTAGAAAGGGAAGCTCTCAAGAACCCAACATCCTCCAAGGTCCCTCCATCTTCCAAGGTAAGTTCTAATGATGATTCTACGTTAATTTCAATTCTTCAACACCTTATTAACATAGTTAAACCCTTCAAATTATATGATATCAGATTGAGACATCCACTACAAGAACTTTGACTTTTAATGACCAAATTCTAACGAAGGGATTTGAAATCGGTCGTTATATCTGTATCTATGACGACCAATTTTTTTTCCGGTCATCAAAATCAATTTTAAAAGTAATATTAACGAAAGAAAAATTTTCGGTCCTTAAATATCATAAAATCCAGACGTTAAATAGAAAAAATGGGCGCTATTTTTTTCCTCTTTTTTGCCCAACCAACAATTAGCACACACGCCCCTCGACTCTCTTCCCTCCCCCTCTTTCCCCCAAAAGAACGAAAGAGTACGTATTATATTTTAGAACTATACAATAACTTACAGATACAGAGCAGATAGCTAACGTTTCACAAATTGGACTCTTCAAAGAATCACAATTTGGGTGCGTCTCTGCAACCTAGGGTTTTATTCTCCTTCTCATTAAGGTAAGCTCTAAACATGTAGTAAATTATTGTGAAATTGGGCACTTTTTTATGTTATCAGTTCTCTCTCTGTTTTTCAAATATTGCATTTCTTCTTATAATTACATATGCTCCAAATTTATAATTACATGTAGGTTTTAGGAATATTGTTGTTGAATGTGCAGAAGTTGTTTCTTTATTTTCATTGAATTTTGCTTGTTATATAATAGCTACGTGTTCATCTTGAGAGTTGATTATCTTTTGGAATTGGGTTTGATTGCATATTGTTATTGGGGAAAAGGCTTCTCAATATATATCTGGTCATGATTGTATTATAAACTTTGTCTAGTGAGATAAGAATTCCCTAACTTTCTCCCTAATTATATTAACTGGAGACAAAAATAATACTTGGAAGGTCGTGGATACATGAGATGAAGGCTCTACCCTCAACATATCATCAACTCTTGAAATTCCCGACCCCGGAAGGAATCAAGCAGATAAGAGGAGATCAACCGATAGCAAGAGAGATGAACGCAGTGTCGATTTCCAGTAGCAAAGGGAAGGAGCCCGGCAAATAGCAATTATAGGAACTGACACCTTCTCCCTTGCCAAATGAAGATGATAAAGGTGAGGAGCCGTCGGACTCCCACCAGGTGCCGAGATACACTGCAGAAGAACTCGAGCAAGTGGCTTTATTGTAAGACTTGGAAAGGAAGTTTCACTTGGGGACAGGGCTCAATCCCAAACTCAGGTAAGGATTTATTAATTTCCTTAAAGCTAACATCAATTGTTTTGCATGGTCACACTCGGATATGACAGGTAGCCTGTTAGAGGTGGCCGTGCAAAATCTAAGTCTGGATCCAAACTTCCTGTCGGTAAGGCAAAAGAAATGCCCAATAGCCGAGGTCAGGAACAAATTTATTAAAGAAGAGGTCACTCGACTACTCGACATCGATTCAATCCGGGAGGAAAAATATCCAGAATCGTTAGCTAATGTAGTTGTAGTTCCAAAGAAGAATAACAACTTAAATAAGGTGTGCCCAAAAATACTTATTCTCATTGCCAAACATTGATCAAATAATTGATGTAACGAACGGGTACGAGTTGATGAGTTTCCTTGATACCTACTCCGGGTACATTTAAATCAAGATGAACTCGGAGGATCAGGAAAAGCCTTCGTTCATAACGAACTTTGGCACATATAATTATAATGTGATGACGTTTGGGCTTAAAAATGCTAGACCCACTTATCAAAGGCACGTTAATAAAATGTTTGAGAAACCAATAGGAAAGACAATAGAAGTATATATCAATGACATGTTAGTCAAGTCTTTGAGTGCAGGTGATCATTGGAAACACCTCCAAGAAACCTTCAACATCTTGAGAAAGTATAACATGAAACTCAACCTGGAAAAATGTACATTCAGGGTTGGCTCCGGAAATCTTTGTGGTTCTTGGTTTTGCAAATAGGGATCGAGGTAAATCCTAATAAAATCAAAGCCATCAAAGACATCCCGGACCAGCTAACAAGAGTAAAGGAGGTACAGAGCTTAACCGGAAGGTTGGCCGCTTTAAGAAGGTTCATCTCAAAACCCTCAAAAAAATGCCACCATTTCTTCTCACTTCTAAAAAAGAAAAACACTTTTGAGTGGACTCCCGAATGCCAGCAGGCACTGAAAGATTTAAAAAGGTACCTATCCAGCCCCCCGTTACTTATCAAAATTGGGGGAAGGAGAACAATTGTTAAAATCTAGCAGTCTCAAAAGTAGCGGTAAGTGCCGTTTTAGTCCGAGAAGAAGAAGGTACACAATTTCCTGTCTATTATGTTAGTAAAATACTATCAGGAGCGAAGACTCACTATCCTCACCTCAAAAAACTGGCCTTAGCTCTCGTAGTCGCCTCTCAAAAGCTTAGGACTTATTTTTTATGCCGCCTGATAGCCATTGTGACAACCTTTCCCCTGAGATGTGTTCTTCACAAGCCTGAGTTGTCAGGCCGTTTAGCTAAATAGGTAGTCGAAATTAGTGAGTTTGACATTGAATATAAGCCTAGGATTGCGATCAAGTCACATGTTTTGGTTGACTTTGTGGCCGATTGCAGTCTTGGGTTAATGCCCCTAGCTGCTAAAGAAGCAGTACTGGTGTCGAAAACGACATCAGGAGTTTGGACCTTGTTTACGGATGGAGCCTCCAACGTAAAGGGGTCTGGGATCGGGGGTAGTTCTAGTCACGCCCTTGATTGGAACCATGAGGCAGACCATTAAGACTGTTCTCTTAACTAACAATGAAGCCGAGTATGAGGCTTTGGTTGCAGAACTTGAATTGACCCGGGACAGATGTGCTCTCAATTGGTAGTAAACCAAGCGTACAGGATTTTTGATATAAAAGAGGAACGTATGACACAGTATGTGAACAAATTTCAGGCATTTCTTTCACGATTCAGGGAATGGTCGATCACACACATTTCGAGAGAAGAGAACATGGAAACAGATACATTGGCTAATCTGGGTCGTCTACGCAGATGAAAGGATCTGACTCCGGTACCGTCGCTCAACTTCTACATTCGATATTGGATGTAGATGGTTATTGTGAAGTCAATTTAACCAACTTAGTTTGGGACTGGAGGAATGAGTTCTTCGAATATCTTCGACGTGGAAAATTACCCGAAGGCGTCCCGGGCACCACGCACCACAGTGGCTCATTATTGCCTCACGAATGGGAAATTATATAGGGTATCATACCAAGGCCCGTTGGCCCGATGTCTGGGAGCCTCAAAGGCAGACTACATGATGAGAGAAGTTAGTGAAGGAATTTGAGGGAACCATTTCAGAGCAGATTCGTTGGAACTAAAGCTGGTTAGGGTAGGATATTATTGGCCCCGGATGGAACATGACGCAAAGACGTTCGTCCAGAAATGCAACAAATGTCAATGCTATGCACATTTGATACACCAACCAGTGGAACTCTTGCATTCGGTACTGTTCTCGTGGCCATTCATGAAATGGGGGATGAATATAGCTGGCCCACTGCCACTGGGTCTCGGAAAAGTAAGATTCCTTTTAAATTTTACCCATTACTTCACTAAATGGGTTGAAGCAGGTCCGTACCAAAAGATTAGTGAGCGCGAAGTTGTCGACTTCCTAAGGAACCACATAATCTGTCAATTCAGAATACCGAAGGAGATTGCCTGCAATAATGAGCCACAGTTCATAGGCTCAAAAGTCACAAAGTTTCTGGAAGATTTGAAAATCAAGAGGATTACATCTTCATCGTACCATCCGAGTGCTAATAGACAAGAGAAGTCAACCAATAAGGTGATTATCTAAAACCTCAAAAGGAGGTTAGAAGCTGCTAAAGGCAAGTGGCTGAAGAGTTACTCGGAGTGCTATAGGCGTATCCGGACGAAAGCAAAATCGAGCACAGGAGAGACGTCTTTCTCTCTCGTATATGGCGCTGAAGTTCTAATACCGGTGGAAGTAGGGGAACCAACCTTACGGTATTCCCGAGCAAAAGAAGAAGCAAACAATAAGATATTGCTGGTGAAGCTGGACCTGCTCAATAAATGCAGGGACTTAGCATACGTGAGGATGGTGGCTCAAAAGCAAAGGATGGAAAGATACTACAATCGGAAGGCGAATCTCCGATACTTCAAAATAAGAGACGTAGTTTTGAGAAAGGTAACTTAGAGCAGTAGGGAAATCAAAGCTGGGAAGCTGGGTCCAATATGGGAAGGTCCCTACCGAGTTTCAGCTTTCACCGGTAAGGGACTGTATGAAATGGAAAATCAAGATGGAGTCAAATTGCCTAACAATTGGGACGTGACTCACCTCAAAAGGTATTGCTGCTGATGGACCCTATCAATATTGAAAGTATGTGTTGCACTCTTTTTTCCTTCGACCATTTTTTATCCCAATCGGGTTTTTCTCGTAATGTTTGTAACGAGGCAGCAATGGAAAGCAAACTATGAAAGAAAAATTATTGGCAAGGCTAAGACTTTTTAATAACAAGGCACTGAAACGATAAAACCGCTATGGGATGGTTAACTAATCTTTGGCTTGATGGCAAGTTCCTAATGGCAAGCAAAACTTACCATCGAACCAAATACTATTTAACCGTTCACAAGTTGTTTCCACCAACGAAGTAAGACTCCCAGTGTTCCAATTCGCATATTCCACATTCGAACACTGTGGGTATTCTATAAGATACGGCAACAAGAATACAAAATCGGGGACTGCAAGAATCGGGAACAATAATATCTCATCAGGACCGGGGACTGCATGGCCTGCCCTTTAAAAATAAGTTGTACAATATAGACACATATGTTTGCAGTTTCTTTTTTCTTAGGAAAGGAATGTTTATATATTTTTAAAGATAGAAGGAATAAAATAAAGTCCTTTTGTTTTTATCTTGTTTCTTGTCCAAATTGATTTTATCATTTGAAAGTTAACAAAAAACTTCAAATGCTTGTGCAGGAATGAACCGGAGACGTCCTCTTCAAGAGCACCGTAAACATAATAGGAGCTCTCTTATGAAACCCTCATAGTAAAGGGTTGATTCCGGAAGAGTTTATGCCCGAAAACGTAAGCTATCGGACAAAAACATACCCGAAGCTTTATCTAATTCAACGCAAAAGATAAATTTTGCACAATACTTAAGTAAAAATCTTCTTCATTTATCAAAACGCCAAACTCAATAGAAAGTCTGGCATAATTACATAGTACAAAAAAACACACTCAAAGAAATAAAAAATCTAAGCGTTGTCACCGCCGGAGCTCGAAGGGAGAGTGGGATCTGCGTCTCCCCCGGTTGAAGCGGGAGGGATCAGTTGTTAGTTCTTAGCCTTCATCCTCATCTTCGTTAGTCTCTTCCTTGGTCCCTGAGTACTCAGAACCAGTACTGGAAGAATCACCTGCAGCAGCATGAAGACGTTCTCGAGTAGTTAGCTCCAGTTCTCAGGCCTTGGCGATGCAATCATCAGTGTCGACGATGCCCGCTTTGGCCTCTTCCAAGTTTTTTCTCCTCGATCAATATATAGCATATTTCTTCTCAAATACAAGGGAATCCTCTTGGAACTGGAGCTTTGCCTTAAGCCTGTCGACCTCAGCCTGAAGGTCATCCCTCTCGGATCTCATGGCACCGAGGCTCGAGTCAAGGTCACGAGTTGTAGATAGGTGGATCCGATTTTGCTCCATGATCTTCTTGAATCTTTCTTCTAATTTGGCCCTCTTCTCCTCGGTGGCATTGGCTTCCACAGTTTTGGAGTGCAAGGCTGCTGTCAAGTTATTCACTTGTTCTTTGGAGGCGGACTCACGCTCGGCAGCAGCAAGTACAGTTTTTGAGCTCGGCCCACTTAGCCTTAGCATCTTGAAATTGTTCATGTAATGAAGTGGCTTCTTGGTTTTAGGCCATCATCTCTTGTTCACTTTGCTGTAACCAGGCCTCACACTTGCCCACCTCAGCAGCCTTTGCCTCCAACACCGGGAGGCGCACAGCAAGTTGGTCCATTTTGGCGAACAGTTGATCCCGCTCGGACGCGAGTTCTTGATTTTTAAGGATTAATTTATGCAGGCCCTCGGAAGCAGGAAGTTGGTCTGTAAAAAAGGAATATCAAGATTAGAAATCTTATTGCAGTAGATAAATAGAAAGAAAGGTAAGAAGACAAGTACGATACCGCTGTCGCGCTGTGCATGGCGTTATTTAGCAAGCAGTCCCCCAAAAGGGAGAATGTTTTCTTCTTGTCTTTCCCTGAAGCCAATGAGCTTCAGGTAGTTTGAAAGTTCCACCGGCCTGGATAGCAGATGGCATCTACTTCGAAACCGAAAGGATAGCACTCCTCCTCCCTCGGGGATCTAGGGAAAGGGTGAGTAATGCCCCAAATTCTCATGTTCGAGAGACCGTGGAGGAGAAACACCCATGTCTCGAGCATCCGTTGCCGATGGAGGAGATGCAACGGGTGCTGGTGGCGAAGGTACAACTGGTGTTGAAGGGCATGAAGTTGTTGGCATTGAAGGTTGAGAAGCAGTTGCAGCAGGAGCAGCGCTGATGATTGGTTGCTCAATGTTTGAAGGCAGAAGAGGCCCGGGGTCTGAGCCCCTTGGACCAGAAATAGAACCAAGGGTTGGGATGCGAGAATCATCATCCTCTACTCTCTCCATTTCACCCCCACAGTGCTTAAACCTCACCTGTGGTCGGGTTTTGAAGCTCTCCCGGTTGAGCTGGTGAAGATCATTTCCTCCTTTGAAGAGAAGCCTCTTCATCTCTAGCTTCCCATTCATCATAAAGGACAGCTGTGACCGTGGCCAACTCGGTTGTGGCTTTCTTTATTTTCTTATTTTGAGTCCCAACCGAGGAAGAACGTCGCCTTTTTGGTTGCTTATTCTTTGGCTGGGTACTCCGAGAGGAAGCACCTTCACCGAAAGTAGATCCGCTGGAACTTTGTAGCACCCTCCTAGCCTCCTTCGGGTCAGATAAAATTTCGACCTTGAGGTTGGTGACACAGCCCTGCGGAAGTCCTGAATCAAGCAAAAGAGAAAACGGAGTCAGCAGCTTTTCAATAAAGTTATCTATGTTTGTGGAAAGGTAAAAGGGAAAAGGGACTCGGTTTACCATGGTTATTGGCTTTCACCCATATTTGGGGACCATTTCCTTCCATCGACGGGACTCTTGGGTTGAAATTTCAAGAATCTTCTGAACCCACTGGTCCAGGCCTTGAACCCATGGTGGTTCCCATCGGGCAGCTGAAACAAAAAAAATGAAGATGTTAACCATAACAAAAAACAATCTTTTCACGAAGAAAGGAAATGAATCAAAACTTACGAAAACGCTTCTACGACTCAGGAAAAGGCAAAGCTGTGCCCGGGATGATATCCCTGGTGGCGATGAAGACAAATTGCTCCATCCAATCACGATCATTGTCATCGTCCATGTTGGTGAGAAGAGCATGATGGCCACGTTTGTTGAAGTTTATTACTCCCCTACAAAAGATTTTAGAGGAATAGAGGTTCATCAAATGTGCAAGGGTTAAGGTTTCCCCGTCCCGTGCACAGCTGGCATAGGCAAGCCACCATTCGCCATATAGACGGGCCTACTTGTGCCAAGCAGACCCGGTACCGGTGGTAAAACTCCAAAATTATGGGGTCGAGCCCTTCACTCGCTCCTAAGGAAAACAAATCCAAGGTAAAGGAATACGTATAGACATACGTAAAACCCTCCTTGGTAAAGGTAACTCGTTCTATCATATCCGGAGTGAGGATACTGAGGTTAGGGTAGTCGCAGTCCTCCTTCACTGCGGGGATACTAGAAGGGAAAATGGTGGAAGGGTACCTACTAATGACCCAAGTTCATGAAGACGTAGCTGGAACCTTCTCTTGGAAGTCATTAACGGTGCTCAAGTCTTTTAGTATAATGGTGTTTAGTATGTGAGGCTCAGAATCAACGTTGGTTTCTTTGTCTTTGTTTCCCTTCGGGCTTCCACCGAAGAGAAGAACAAGAGTTTCTAAGTTTTGTAGTAAAAGAAGCCATGGTAGTAAAAAGGCAGTAAAGTTTTTCGAAAAAGTTAGAGAAAATGAAAGTTTTCTAAGCAGAAGGAGATTGAGTGCAGAAAATATGATAAACTTATGAAAATTTTGGAAGTGAAAGAGGTAAAGTGACGAGTAGAAGTAAAGATATAGACGACAAAAATCGTGGTCATGATTAACTCGAGAACCGGTAAAAATATTACTGAATCGTGGGGCAAAACGTGTTCTGGGTATTAAATGCAAGAAGACGTGCATCCTTTCAAGCATCAGGGATTTTTCAGGAGATTTCTGCCAAGAAAGGGATCTTTACCAACTTCCCGGTGACACAAATATTTGTCATTGGAAATCGGGGGCAATCAGTGTAGGGAAAAATTGATTTATAATAAATGGTCGAATGATATCATGACACGTGGAACGAAGATAGGCAAAAGGCGATTCAAGTAACAACCAGTACCGGCAATAACCGCTGCAGTTAACATCGGATAAACCCCGAAGGAAACATGGACTTCGGAAGTAGATCAAATGTTTTCCATTGGATATTATTCCATGAAAAATAATCTCTAACATTAAATGGGCAACTGTTGCAAAGAATATTTGCATTCATGACCTATTGTTATATATTAATCAATGACTCCTTTATTATCATTTAAGTGAGGCTTGACCCTAGGATCTTGCTTCCCAAGGTATAGCTATAAATAGCAGGCTCAGTAGCCATTATAACATACGAAATTCTGGGTAAAATTTATGCTATATTTCATTTCCACGCTCAATAAAAAAATTTATTTGCTCTTTTTCATTGCTATCATTTCTATTCTCGGAGACACTGCTCTCGGGGCTAGGCTTGTTATCTTCTTTAATTTCAATTGCTACGTCTTACTTTTACTCTTATTTCGTTATCATTTTAGGATCAAATCAGTTCGGTTGTCTAAAAATCACGTAACAAATTTAACTGTATCGTTTTACTGGTTAACAGTATTTAACACTTTTGAACATCACTTGATTGAAGAATACTTATTAGCTTATTGACTTGATTGAAAAATGATACCATTCTGCGCCACTATTTAAATTTTGTCCTCGTTAAAGTAATTTGTGCAAACATAGCTTTGGCACCACACACCCTAAATAATGAAAAATTACGCACGAGTTTTGCCGGCTGGCATAATTTTGATACAAACTTCATTCTACCTATTTCGTCAAATTGTTCATTAATCTTGCCAAATTGGCAATCTTTCCTTATTTACAAGTTATGTCGGTCGGGAGAATTTGATCACGCCCAACTTTAGTCCTAAAAAGGATAATCGGTCATTGTATATGTAATACGGTCTAAGAGTTCGGAGTCGAATCCCACAGAGAACTAAGGTTTAGCTACAACTGTTTACTATCACTAAGAAGACAAGCTCGAATAATTCCTAAGTTATAAATATTAAGATTCTTATGTCTAACTGATTAACTAACAACTTAAAGTAGTAAATTAACAACCAGAGATGCTAAGGGTTGGAGACAAGATTAAGGAGGCCTAAAGTTATAATTTTTCCAATTGTTGGAATCCTTCCCGCTACGTCTCCTGTAATATCGCCTAGGTATTATCTACCGATCGTGAGTAATTCGGGTGTCGTAGTTCTCTTCCGAGAAACTACCTCAATTGACTAGACGTATTCTTCTGAACTACGTTTGCTGGCACTAGTTCACCGCTCACTAAGATCACGCCAAGGTTTCGTTATTCCTAATCCCACCTTTATACCCTCCGTATTGATTTCTCACATACGTTAGGAATGATGTTTTTCAACGACTACCTAAATGCTTACCCTCTCTCAAGCAATACACTCTAGATATGCACAGTCAATTGAAGGTCAATCAATCAACAACATTAAATACGTAGTTGAACAAGTAGAGAAACCCAACGACTCAATTATATAAAAACATAACAAGAATATATCCTACAAAAGGTTTCATCAAAACTCTAGATAACAAATTAGCTATTCATAATAGTATGCAAAACTACAATACTAGAATTCATAACCAATAATGAAAATAGGAAGAAGGAAGTGAAGAACTCGTAGAAGAATTCTTCGCCTTGTTCCTAGCAAGTTCTTGCCTCCTTAGACCGAATCCCCTCTTAAGAACGTTCAACCTCCTCCTTAGACATGTTTGGGGAGTACTTATATGCTAGGGTTGAAGTCTCCAAGTCCAAAATTGAGTAGGAAATAATTTATTTATGGACTAGGTATGATTACTCTAATTCGCAAACTTTTGACCACCGGGCGCTTGACCTCGCGAGGCCAGGCTTGTAGCGCAGACAAGCTGGAGCTAGCTACACTGGCCTATAGCGGGGCCAACCAAGTTGCGGAGCTGGCTACGCCTGGCCTGTAGCACGGCCAAGCTGGCTACAAAGGTGGCTATGTCTGGCATGTAGCGTGGCCAAGCTGGATACAGATCTAGCTACGTCTGGCCTGTAGCCAGGCTTGGGTACTTTGTGTTTTTGTGCTCTTTCCTTACATTTTTGTTCTCTTTTCGTTCAACTTTCATTCGACTCTTTCTTCTGATGCTCCTACACATAAAATAACATAAGTTAGCTCAAATGTCGCACAATTAACCACTAAACTAAGAACATGTAAGGCGAGTAATGTATTAAAATATACTCCCTCCGCTCCAGTTTATGTGAACTTATTTCCTTTTTGGTCCGTTCCAAAAAGAATGACCCCTTTCTAAATTTGGAAATAATTTAGCTTAAACTTCCAATTCTACCCTTAATGAGAAGCTTTTATAACCACACAAATACTCTGAACCTCTTTTTAACTTGTTTAGGTCCACAAATTCAAAAAGTCTTCATTTTTTTTAAATTACGTGCCCAGTCAAACAGATTCACGTAAACTTGAACGGAGGGAGTAGCATTTCTGCCAAACATCACATAACTTGTATACAGTCTTCATTCTACTTAATTTATTAAATTAGAAAGAAAATAGAGAGAGATGGAGAAAAATTTTCTGTGTATTTTCAATTAGATCGTGAACTGTACAGACTGTGGCCCATATATACAGCAAAATAGAATCTAAGGCCTAACTACCTGTACACTTGTCTATTTTCCTATTGGCTATTCTATAACAAACTCACATGGTATTTATAAAATTAAATAAGAAATGCAGAAATATAAAATGGCTAATACTAATCTTGTCTTCAGCTTATTGAGCCCAATGATTTATGAGCCTAAAATAACAATATAGGCCCAAACAACTTTAATATCTATATACCCAACTTGTATCTTCAGACATCAATTCTCAGACATTGGAAATATCGAACTCTTCTTCTTCTTCATCTGAGCTCTTCTTCTTCTTCATCGTTGGATCCTTTCTGTATCTTTGAGCAAGGATCCATGAATACCAAAATTAGGATGGGGTTTCTTCCTAATATCCCCCCTCAAGTTGGAGGGTAACTTGGTGACCCCCAACTTGTTCAAAATTTCTATGTGAGAAACCCCTGATAGAGGCTTTGTGAAGAGATCTGCCAGTTGTTCTTTAGAAGGAACAAAAGAGAGTGTAATTAACCCGGAAAGAAATTGTTGACACACAAAATGGCAATCAATTTCCACATGCTTCGTGCGTTCATGGAAGATGGGGTTACGGGCTATGTGGATAGCTGCTTTGCTATCAGAATGAAGAGGTATGGGAAGTGTGACTGGTGCAGAGAAATCCTCAAGAAGACGAACAAGCCAAGTAAGTTCTGCAGTCACTCTACGCATAGATCTATATTCTGCTTCTGCAGATGAAAGGGAAATTGACACTTGCTTCTTTGATTTCCAAGAAATCGGTGCTCCTCCTAATGTGATAAAGAAGCCACTGACAGATCTTCTTGAATCCTTGTAGGAAGCCCAATCAGCATCACAAAAGGCAAGCAAGGAGAAAGATGGTGTTGCTGATAGAAGGATCCCTTGGCCAGGATCTGAGCTCAAATATTTCAGCACTCGTAAGGCTGCATTGAAGTGAGAGAGACATGGCCTCTGCATGTACTGGCTGAGGGTGAGGACCGCAAAAGACAGATCTGGTCGAGTGTTAGTCAGGTAGTTCAACTTCCCAACTAGATATCGATACACTGTGGGGTTATGCAAAGGTTTCCCATCATCAGCTTGGAGTTTGGAAGAAGGGTCAAGAGGAGAGGTGACTCGAGCCAAGTGAGAAACTTCAAACTCATTCAGCATGTCCAAGGTAAATTTTCTTTGACTCACAATAAAACCTTCTTTTTCCCTCAGAATCTCCATCCCCAAGAAATAATGTATGCTTCCTAAATTTTTGACTTTAAATTCAGTATTTAGGAAATCCTTGATGTGCTTGATCTCTTCCAAATCATCTCCAGTTAGTAGAATGTCATCTACATATACAGCTAGTATAGAAATCAGACTTCCTGTTCGTTTAAAAAATAGAGAATAATTATTTAATGATGAAGAATATCTTTTAAAACTCAAAGCCCCTGCAAGCCTTGCATACCATTGCCTGGATGCTTGCTTCAACCCATATAGTGATTTTCTTAATAAACAAACATGCTTAGGAGTTGGAGGTGTTAAACCTGAAGGAAATTTCATATACACCTCCTCCTGAAGATCTCCATGCAGAAATGCATTGTTAACATCCAATTGAGACACATTCCAGTCCCTTTTAGCTGCAATAGTGAGCAAACATCTTATGGTGGTCATCTTCACCACTGGTGAAAATGTCTCTCCATAATCTATCCCTTCTCTTTGGACATCCCCCCTTACTACCAGCCTTGCCTTTAATCTTTCAACTCTTCCATCTGATAGATGCTTCACCTTGTATACCCATTTGCAAGGTAAAGCTCTTTTCCCTTTAGGTAACTCAACTACATCCCATGTGTGGTTGTCTTCTAGTGCCTTAATTTCTGAATCCATAGCTGCAATCCAACCTGGATGTTGACAAGCCTGTGCAAAACTGTTAGGCTCTGTAAGTGTAGAAATTGACTGCATGACATGTTGGTTATTTGGGGATAGAGAGGAGAAACAATACTCCCTAGGTTTAGCTGTATGAGTGAAACAAGCAGCTGCTACATCTGTGAACATGATATTATTGCACACATAGTCCTTTAGGTAGGCTGGTTGGTTGGTAATTCTCCCTGACCTTCTTACTGGTGTAACCTGGTTAGGTTCAGGGAGTGGTGATATGGTATGTGGTGGATCTGGGATAGGTGAAGAAGAAATTGGACTAGGAGGTGAATAAGTATGGTGGGGTGTTGATGAAGAACTTGGTGATGGGGAAGAAAAATCATCAGGAAATTCAGGTTCCAAAGAAATAGGTGACTGATGGTCCTGTAGTGGAGCTTGCTGGTTGTGTTCTGTACTGTAGGTTGGGTTGGAAAAAATAGGCTGATGTGAGGGTCTGTTTTTAGCAAAAGGAAAATGTGTTTCATGAAACTTGACATCTCTTGAAACAAATACTCTTCCTGATGATATTTCCAGCAACTTATATCCTTTTTGATGAAGAGGATATCCAAGCAAAACACAGGCTGTTGCTCTCTCATCAAACTTTCCCCTTCCCTGTGCTAATGTTGAAGCATAGCAAAGACATCCAAAATTCCTTAGGTAATCATACTTAGGCTTCTTCTTAAACAAGACCTCATATGGTGTTTTTCCTTTAAGAACACTGGAAGGCATCCTATTAATGAGATGTGTGGCAGTTAAGATAGATTCTCCCCAATATGACATAGGTAACTTTGATTGAAACATTAAGGCTCTTGCAGTCTCCAATAGATGCCTACGTTTCCTCTCAACAACTCCATTTTGTTGGGGAGTTGCCACACAAGACAATTGATGTATAATTCCTTGAGAGGCTAGGAAGGCTGCCTCTTGAGTCCCTTTTCCTAACTCCAATGCATTGTCAGGTCTTATCACTCTTACCTTCTCATTGAATTGTCTCTCAACCATAGATAGGAAAGATTTAAGCATTGGAAAAGCATTACTTTTACCACTTAGTAAAAATGTCTATGTCCCCCTACTGTAGTCATCTACTATAGTGAGGAAATACCTGAAACCATTGTAAGTGTTTGACCTATAAGGTCCCCATGTGTCAATATGTATAAGCTCAAATCTGTGCTTGGAACTTATTTTACTGATAGGGAAAGGATTTCTGATTTGTCTAGCTTTAGGACACACATCACAAACAAAATCAGAATTAGATCCGGAATGAAAGAAATCTAAATGCTTCATTGCTGAAAATGGGAGGTGACCCATCTTACATGCCAAAGATTAACATCTGAAACAGTGTTCACTAGGACTGGACTAGAAAAAGAAACAGACTCAGAAATGGAATTTCTTCCTTTTGGAATTGAAAATACATCATTGCTAAATAAACCCTTAGACTTGATACTACTTGGTTCCAATAAGTAGAGTCCTTCTCTAACTTCACCAAAAGCTTGAGGACTCTTCATTGAAAGGCCCTGCAACACACACTCAACAGATGTGAAAAGCACATCATATTTAAATTGAACACAAAACCTATGAACTGACAGCAGGTTATACTTGAATTCTGGAACATGCAATACATTGTTCAGAACATGACCAGGCAGGATAGAAATGCTCCCTATATGAGTAACAATTACCTTGAAAGAGTTAGGTAAACTGATGTTCAAAGGTACAGGGAGTGGAGAGAGAAACAAGAAAGAATTAGAATCAAAACACATATGCTCTGAGGCACCTGAATCTATTATCCAGGTGTCTGATTTTAAAGTGGTGAAAACTGATCCTGAATACTTCAGAATAGTACCTGCTATTGCATTAGCATTGATTCCTGTATTTCCTGCCTGTGCCAATTTTGTTTGCTTGTAGATGTGCATCATTTCTGCTACTTGCTCTTTGCTAAGCTGCTGTCCAAAATTATTCCCATTAAACTCATTTCCTTGTCCTCCTGGATTCTCTTCTTTATGTGCCACCACTGCATTCCCTTTAGTTTGATTCTGATACCCTTTATGATTTGTGAATTCAAAATCATCAGGAAAACCAATGATTCTGTAACAATCTTCCTGTGTATGTCCTGTTTTTCCACAATAAGTGCAGGACACATTTGGGTTGTATTTCTTCTTTGCTTTGAATTTCTGCTGAGGTTTAACAAACTTGTGTCCAGAATTGTTGAATTTGGGTCCTGTCCCTGTTCCCCTTTGAGTCTGATTTCTGAATTTCTGGTGATTCTTTCCTTGTCCTGTAATCATGAAGGCTGCAAAATCAGCTAGAAGTTGTGCATTAGGTTCTTTGTTCTCTCCTGCTGCCATAAATGAAACTGATTGAGAGTTAAAACTTGCATTTGCATAAACCTCCCTTTGATTTTCATCCTGTAAGAGTAAGGAATAAGCCACATCCGTGCTGGGCAAGGGATTCATCATGAGGATGTTTCCCCTTGCCTGTGCATAAATGTCATTTAGTCCCATTAGAAATTGGATCAACCTTTGATCTTCTAGAGACTTAGTTAATTTTTCCTTTCCTTCACAAGTACAAACACAAGAGCAGCATATAATGACATTCAAGGCATCCAATTCATCCCACAAACGTTTAAGTTTAGTGAAATAACCTGCAATATCACTATTCCCCTGTACTAAACCTGATAGTTCCTTTTGCAGGTGATAGAGCTTTGCTCCATTTGATTTCCCAAATCTCTGTTCAAGGCTGTCCCAAAGCTCCTTGGCAGTCTTGGAATAGATGACACTGTCAGCAATGTCCTTTGAGAGAGCATTAAGGATCCAAGAGATGACCATATCATTCACACAATTCCATTGCTCAAGTTCTGGAGAGTTGAGACCTGGAGATTTGCAAGCTCCATTGATGAATCCAAGCTTCCTTTTAGTTGGCAAGGACAAGAGAATGGACCTCCTCCATCCTGGGTATCCTCTTCCATCAAATACACTATTGACTAGAGTCATACCCGGAGAGTCGGAGTTATTGAGGTGATAGGGGTGATTAGCATCATAGGTGACAGCTTTCGCAGTATTGCTGGTTTCTGCAGCAGCGACTGTGTCTCCCATCTTGTTCTATTAAAGAAATTAATCTAGAAAATTGATTGTATTGCTGGATCGAGCTAACTGCTCTGATACCATGAAAGAAAATAGAGAAGATGAAGAAAATTTTCTGTGTATTCTCTCTTAGATTATGAACTGTACAGACTGTGACCCATATATACAGCAAAATAGAATCTAAGGCCTAACTACCTGTACACTTGTCTATTTTTCTATTGGCTACTCTATAACAAACTCACATGGTATTTACAAAATTAAATAAGAAATGCAGAAAATATAAAATTGTTAATACTAATCTTATCTTCAGCTTATTGAGCCCAATGAATTATGAGCCCAAAATAACAATATAGGCCCAAACAACTTTAATGTCTATATACCCAACTTGTATCTTCAAACATCAATTCTCAGACATTGGAAATGTCGAACTCTTCTTCTTCTTCATCTGAACTCTTCTTCTTCTTTATCGTTGGATCCTTTCTGTATCCTTGAGCAAGGATTCATGAATACCAAATTAGGATGGGGTTTCTTCCCAATACAATTTAACAAAATAGCATGATACCATACGGTACTGTTGGAAAACTAATTCAAAGTTGCAGTAGGAAACCTTAGTTATTTAAGATTTTGTTTAATTATTTTATGTCAAAATATGATTTGCAGTTAGGATAAATATTTTTTGATAGCTTATTTTGTGTGTGGAGATTTGTGAGAATTGTAGAGAGCTTTCAGAGAGATTTTATAATAAATTTTCCTTCAGGGACAATACCTAAAATTAACCAAAGCTCACATTAAGTTTATAAATTTAGTGCCCAACCTTCAACTTAGCTTGAGGTAGTATTCTTTTAAAATTGAACTTGGAGTTTAACACATAAATGAAGGTATTTACAGAAAAGAAAAAACAAAAAAATAATAATTTGAAGGCCCTGCAATATTATCCAGAAGAATTCAAAGAACAGAAGTAGGACTATAAAGAGGATTTCAATTTCTTCCGGAAAAAGAAACAGAGAAAAACTACAGGTTTCCGTACAATGCTATGCGAAAGAAATGGTAATATTATGAATTTAACTTCCACTAAATTGCAGTATGAATGAATTTTTTTACAATATATAAGTGGAATTCTATAAAATCTATTTTATCTTATTTTTTAAATCATATATTATTATTTAAGTGGCTAATAATGTAAAAATATATATGTTATATATATTCACATAAAAAGTTAAAACTCCAGTTGTATATATTCAGTCACAACGACTAAATAAAAAAAGGCGGAACAGATAAAAAGGCCCAGTTTGCGTATGATTGAAAATAACTCAAAAACTAGTGAATTATAGAGACAAAAATATACCAAAGGGAATGGACCAACCAATAAAATAATGCCAAAATGTGGACCCACCAATCAATAAGCCATTAAATGCAAATCAACAATAATTACACACTTATGAATCAAAACTTATATACATACACACATTAAAAAAAAATACATATACATTGAGTTTTAGATACATAATCTTTTTATTATTATATTGCGTGAACAAATGAGATAAGAAAGAATTAAACTCTAGTGGTGGGGTGGGGGTTGGAGGAGGGGGGTTTTATCAGTCATGTATGAGGTGTATTATTGTCATTTCAAGTAAAGAAGATGAATTATAGATGTAATATTAAAGGGAAAGACAAAGGGTATATATTATAAAACTAAAAATGCAAAATAAGATAGGAAAACATCAACAGCAAAATTGGCACCATTCCTCCTTTTTTTTCTTTTCTTTTTTTCTTTTTTGCTCTATGTGTGTGCATGACTGTGTGTTCGGTGTCCGTCATCTGTTTGGGGCTCAACTAATTATTCGAAATATTCGCACTGGAAGTTTTGAGTGATTTTATTTTGTGTCTCACACAACTTACACTAGTTGTGTGATACACAAAATAAAAATTTTCGGAAGTTTTGCTCTGGGGTAAAACGCTTTCTACCACAAGGCGATTTCATACCCATGCTCTGAACTTGAATCTTTAGTTAAAAATGAATGAGTTTTTACCATTTCACCACAACGTATGATAATAAGAAATTTAGGATACTAGTCACATTTTGCAACTCTCTCTCTCCAACTGTATGTTTGTGCGTATAAATGTAAGTATACAGAATATGTATGTGTGTATCCATTATATACGTATTTTAATGTTGGATTGCTTATCTGAGTTTTCTTTCTTACAGGAAAAGAACATTATCTTTGGTAGTTTGTTTTATGTATTTGCTTCGCTGGCTGTGGGCTTCTCTACAGAGATGCTTACCCACTATGCTATATTTACGGATACAACTGCGAACCTCCCCCCTCCCCCGCTCCCCCACCCCCACCCCCATTACCCCAACTACCCTCTCACCCTCCGTTTTCGTATGTACGATAAAAACATACTCGTATCGGGTATCTACACTAAATCTTATCAATTTACTATAGTTATATAAACGCTATTATATATACTAGTATATATTGATAGCGTAAAAAATATGTTACATTTTAATAAAATTTATCCAATTAAAACATCTTCACTAATCAATGTAATTACAAGGATTTTACCTTTTAACAATTTGGTTAAATAAATATACTTTTACACAGCATAGAATTTGAACTTTTCCTGCATTTATTAATTTTATTAGATGTCCAAAAGAGAAGTATACTACTGCATTACATAATGCAGATATATGTAACACAATACATGTCGAGGCATATCGATATTACGAATTTTCATCTCAACAAAGTAAATACAGAATTTTTTATTTTGACGTTATATTTATTGTCTATTGATATGGTCGGAGCTAATATCTTATTATTGTTAACCAAAAGATTTTCTGATTGGACATATTATTATTACGGTATTATTGCATGGAGTATTTATACTAAGGAAGTCGGAAATTCAGATTACATGATAACTTTTACAGTAAATACAAGCTGTAAGGTAGCTGCACAGATTTAAAAAAAAAAAAATAATTGATGCCAAGCACTACTTACAGTTAATGTATTTGCAAGTAAGATAGATTCTTAGCTTTAGGTGACCTTATTAATAAATTAGTTTAATTTGATTTAGAGATCCTTGGATGGCTCTGTGAAAATGGTTCTAGTTGGCATAATTAATTAATTTACAAGAGAAAAAAAAAACAGAATGAAATAGGTGATGTGCCCATGTGTCAGTAAGAATATGTGGGACTGTTAATCATTGTAAATTTAAAAATACTACTACGGCGCGAGCCCCATATACTATTCAACAAGTTAATGGTATGAGTTGGATGAAGATGAAATGTCAACATCCTTGTATTTTCTTTATCTTTCTTTACTAAGTGATTATGATTTCACATAATTTGTACAGTTGTAAATCAAATTAAAGAAAAAACAAAGTAATAACCCTATGGTAACATTATGTTTGTTACACATTTTACTGCTAATTTTTAATACAAAGTTCAGAAAGAAAATAATAATAATAATTATTATTATTATTATTATCATTATTATTATTATTATTTGATAGGTTATATCATCTCATGGCGGTATTGGGCTGAGCTTGATTTGAACTGGCGTAGACATATTGTCAATAAATTTAACGTCCGTCCCCATTTAAGGAAGACCCGAGTGAAGGAAACGGGAAGAAAAATTATTTTGGTAAAGATCAAAATATCAAATATTGTTTTCGTAAAATAAAAGGTGGCAGCTCAATTGCGTACATTGAAATATCAAAATTTATGGTTAATTAAAAAAGAATTCAAGGGAACTAACTTTAATTATTCCACGCGACATGCATCTTACATGCGACGGAATATTTTATGAACTTCATTATGTGACTTTATTTTCCTTTTCAAATTAAGATGAAAAAGTAATGAAACTAAAGGTAAATAATTCATTATTAATTGATTATGTTATATTAAGATGTAAGTTGTGTGGATTCACATGGATATTTTCTTTTTGAACATGACAAGAACTATTTTGCACAAACTCCATACATCGCCCCTGTATATATGGTAGGGTCCTTCATCTTTGTAACAAAGCAATGTAATTTCTAGTTACGCCGTGGAGCGACGTGGTGTGATAGTTGGAATTCACCCTTAACTATATAGGTCTCTGATTTTAAACTCGAAAATGAAAAATTCTTAGTAGGGGTCTATATTCCTTTTATTGAGCCTACCTGGAATTAATATTCAAATAAATCGGGTCAATTAATTTCGAATATTAGAAACTTAAAGATAAATATTAATTTGTAGTTAGAGTGCAACAATACATAAATGGATGGCCCAAGGTGCAAGGGGAATGTGGCAAGGGCTGTTGGCTCCTCCCATAGACATAAGATAGAGGCACTTTTTCAAAACATGCATGATTTTGTCTTTTTATTGCAAAATTCTTGAGATGCTCTAGCATTTCTAGTAAAAGAGCACCTTTTCTTTGCAATTTGAGATAAGTCCCTTTTAATACACACCAACAATAAAAAATGTCATGTGGTTGTGGTTAAGTTAAATAGATTTTCTATCTCTTTTTCTCTTTCAGATCTATCTATTATTTTTTTATTTTTTTTTGCAAAATAAGTAAATAAATGAAATATTTCAACCCGTTTTGCAACAGTTAGTAATCTCTTTTTAGGACTAATTATTCATCCACTTAGGAAATAGAAAATGACTAGCGAAAATCCACAAGTAAATCCATTAATTTGACTTTTTGTTGCAATTTTTTCTTTTTTTTAAAAGTATGCAATGCGATTTCAAAACTTCTGGGTTGCGGTTTAACCATTTGATAGCTAAAAGAATACTCACCACTAGAGGACGAACTAGAACTCATACATAAATATTATGAAGGTACAATTTGGACTTGTTTTTTTCTTTCTTTTCCTCATACACATAAATATAATGTATAACTTTACCACTAAAAAAAGAGATGAAAAGCAAAAAATGATATAAAAAGACATATAATGAAAAAGAGGAGGTTCAAGAGAAGAGGAAAAGAATTAACCAATAAGAGTTACAGTGAGTGTTAAATACTCTTTTATCCTTAACTAAAGGTTTCAGGTTCCAGTTCTTAATATAAAGTCATCTTTGTTAGGAAGCGCTTTAACTCCTACTATAGAATTTTCTAGCACGAAGCTTAATTAATTTGAATCCAATATATACAAATAACATATATTGGATGAGAAACAAAAAAAAAAGGCAAATAGTATGATAGTAACTTAGGTGAAAAGGGGAAACATTAAATGTGAGTAGGAAGAACTAGTTAAGTAATAAGCTTAGTTGAGAGAGATGGACCAAAAATGAGCTGTCATTGATATAAAAAAAACATTGGGTGGCCCCATATGGAAAAGTTACATGTACACAAAGGTTTAATTGTAACATGGTAGGCATGTGAATATAGACATAAACCATGTGTCATCCATGTGGTTTAACCCCTTTCAGTTTATCTGGCATTAGCTAAGCAATCCCACCCCCAACTTGATTCTTCAAATATTTTCTAGTAATTAATTTCATATAAGTAAATATTTGTAATAGTTAAATTACAAAGAAAACACTGAGGGGCTAGAGTAATTTGTAATCCACATGCTTTAAGGAGCCCACCATATGGCAAAATTTATGACCCTACCTTTTCAAGTGACCATAACCACACAATTAACATTTAACAGTACTCAGAATCATTTTTAAGAATTATTGAAGTTTCGCTGTCAAATAGGGTTGTAATATATTACGAGTACTTGTGGAAAGCTTTAGTTACCCTTAATTTTGGGTTTCGACAATTGTGCCCCTAGAGAATGAAAGCTTTATTACCACTCTTTCCTACAATGTGCTGTAATTCTCATGTTTATATTTGAAAGGGGAAAAATATATGTAGTTAGATATTTCTATGATAATTATCCTTTATAATAATATTTTGTTATAGCGGTCAAGCTTTTTTGGAATCGATGTTATATTACTATATATTTCTATAATAGCGAATAAAATCCGGGCAAATGATTCTGTTATTGAGAGGTTTGACAGTATGTATATTCATGCCTCACGTAATAATGATATAGACTGTAGTGTATTATCCAAAGAGCCTATATATTTACATTTTTCGGTTCTATCTATACAAATTAAAACATGCATGCATTTGAGCTTCTTTGCCACCCAAAAAAAAAACAAGATGCTAATATAATATATGTGTGCAATTGAGATTCAGAATTACAAGCTTTTAAACGGTAGAAACAATTCGAGTTTGACAAAAGATTACAAACCTTCACATTGTTAGACTATAACTAAGGGGGTTAGAGAAGAGAAAGGTATCAACCCCTAATCTCTGTTTCGTAACCGCAAGAAAGTATTATATAAATAAAAATAAGAGTTTAACATATATATATATTGACACGTAAAGAATTATTATATTATTAACATAGTTTAATATGTTATTAATTTATTTTTCGAGTTACCATATTGAATTGATATGAATTATCTGTTGTTATAGGTCAACTTAACTGGATGATGTTACACTATTCGCATAAAAACAAAAGAAATAATAAGAAACCTATGCATGGAAGGATGGTATGTTGATCCTAAAAGCAATAGTGGTGGGCGGGGGGAGAAGGTATTGGTTGGTTGTTTAAGTTTGGAATCAGAAAGAGAGATAAATAAACAAATATTGGTGTGATTAGGAAGCTAACACAATCATGTGCTAGGACTTAATTGCAGCCCAATATAGCCCTGTGAGACAAAGCTTTAAAAATACACATGAAAAGATGTTTGCTTAATATGTTTAATTAAGAGAGCATGAAACCATGTGAACCTGCATATAATCATCATGTATTGCCACATGCCTTTGTTTATACTACTGGCTCTGAAATTAAGAGAATATACTGTCACCAATGGTTAAATCAATATTTAGGTAAACCATAGATTTCATTTATATTTAAAATTCCCCTTTTTTCATATCAAGAATTTCGGAGATATATGGAATTCAATCTCAGTACCTTGATGATTTATTTATTTCACTACTACAAGGGCCCAAGCTAGGCTCGTAGAAGGAGAAAATTACATTTTATGTACATAAGTCAAAAAAAAATAGTATAATTTCTTTGACTTCTTTGTGTGTTTACTATTTTATATTTTAAATTTCCTTAGTGAAAATCCTGACCCCACAACGGCAACGATTGTTTTGCAATAGTTAGAGAAACGCGGTTAAAATGTGTTTCCGTTTTGCTCTATTTAGTTTGAAAAAATTGCGGTGGAAAAATTGGACGAGATGGAATAAACGAATAATCTGTGAGCGAAAAATATGCATATGTTTTAAGACATGAAATTACTCTGAGAAATTTAATACAATGTGGGCAAGCAAAGTAGTCATGTGATGATACTATCAGCAAGCATATTGGAGATCTATCAACTGCTATTTTTAGACTTAAAATATAAAATAATTCATTTGATCAGGCAAGTATAGGGATTCTCAATCTCACTTAACTTAATATTTTCTCATATTTTACCACTATCATTTAGATTTTAGAATCAATTTAATGATATCGGAATATCATATTAGCCAAATCTCAATAACATGTTCCACAGAATTTCAAATATAATGAACAAAACTGTAAAGTATACAGTCTTCAGATGTATCATACAGGATATTACAAGAAAATTTGATCATTTTATAATTCCTTTTCATGAGATATCTAACAACTTAGGATTTCTCCATATCTTGCCTTAAAAATGATGGGCGTAGCAACTAAGGGTGGGCATACATGCAGCTCAAACTGGATATAAAATTTTCGATTTGAAATTTCATTTTTCGGATTGAAAAAGTTACAATTCAAAGATTAATAAGCTCAGAATGAATTGAATTTTTAAGTTCGGTTTCGGATTAATCAGTTTGAATTTTTTGAATTTTTTGCTTTGAGCATATAAGTTGAGTTTTTCCTTCTTCTTACAGAATTAGACATCCAAATAAAATATTCATGTAAGCTATAATAGTGACTTATTCCTACCACAAGCATCCAAATGAAGTATTCATGCAAGCAATGAAATCACTATTAAAAAAATGCAAAGGAAGCATTAACAAGGCCCGAGAAATTAAAAAGTCAAATACAGCAAAATGATGTTCAAATAGAAAGTATCTCTAAAATAACTTAATAATTAGCATTTGATATATTAGCTAATGTCTATATTCTAATGTGGAGGGTTATTAGACTTATTAGTATTATGCATATAGGAGATAAGCTAATGTCTAATGGGTAATGCTAAATAAAAAATATAAATATTTCGGATTTTCGAATATTCTCAAATCTAAAGTCCAGTCTAAAATTCAAAAAAATTAAAAATTATATCTGAAATTTAATCAGTAATTCAAAAATTCAAACTAAAAATCCACAAAATTTGAATTTTAATTCGGATTTCAGGTTTGTCCAAACTATGTCCACCCCTTGAAAGATTTTACCTCTTTCTTTCCAAATAATTTAGGCTTTGATGTGTCATTTCTACCAAAATTAAGAAAATTTCAATTTTATGGTATAACGGTTGTTTTTAGTTTTAATCATGGGATATGGGTGCGCACATCTAGGGGTGTCAGTGGATATTTAAAAACTGACTAGATTGACCGAACTGAATCGTATCGAACCGATTATTAGGTTTCTTTTAATAAAATCGTATGTTTTAATATAAACTTATAACCGTGCCGAATAATAGGGTGGGTTTTTAATCTTAGAAAAATAAATCGAAAAAATACCGAACCATACCAAATAGATTTATATATGAAAAATATAGTTTATATACTAAGTTTAAAACTAACAAAGCATTAAGTTTTTTTCTTGGGTCATGAGATTATGAAAATGACTACAAGTGATCAAATGATGAATATCCAAAGTCCAAACTTTCAAACCTATTCTATTACTCATATCGAAACTAAATTATTTCCAGCATCTTGAGTAGCAAGCCACTAGTTATTCCAGTGATCTTCAGTAGTAAGCCACAAAGTATTGGATATCTTTTCTCTCGTATGATTTAAATTTCTCTTGTTGGATACTAATCTCTAATAAGCTTTATTCTTGAGTACCAACTTGATTAGTATCTTTTCCCTAGTATGATTTATATTTCTCTTGTCTTTGCTTAACTTGTCTTATGTCACCATAGAATAGTGGGATGAATCTTTATTCTGACATCTTTTATGTTCCCTTGATCATTAAAATAGTAAAATGTCTAGAGAGTTTTGCCAAAGTCATATGCAAGACTCAGGGGCGGCCCTTTCATAAAGCAAGTAAAGCAACTGCTTTAGGCCCCATATTTGTGGGGGCCCCATTTTTTGTTACACCTAATAGGATATGTATCAATTTAAAAAAAAAAAATTGTGAAGTAAAAAAGTTTGATTTCTTTCTTTAACAAATGCAGAGAAGAAGGATATGCAACTGCTATGGTTTCTGCCAAGGAATTGCACTTGCAATGAATATCGAACCCGAATTTTGTAAGAAACGTGTGATATATAGGAAGTAACAATTTGATGAGAATATTTATAGAGAAATCTTAAAATCTTTCAAAGAGTCCTTTAGATTGTTGAGAATATTTATAGAGAAATCTTAAAATCTTTCAAAGAGTCCTTTAGAGTTGATTGTTGTTATACATAGTAGACAAGGCTATTTTTCACTTCAAAATAGATTTGAAAAATTCAAAGCATACGAAAATATTTTAATTTTCTATTTAACAGTAAAAACTAAGATCACTAGATGATGAAAATTTGAAAAAATATTGCCTCAATCTTGAATATTCCTTAAAGCATAATAATCAATTCGATATTGATGGTTTATATTTAATTTCTGAATTAAAAGTATCAAGAAAAATAGTATAATTAGAAGATGGAGTAGCAGTTTAATTGATACACTCAATCAAATATAAATATTTGATTCTTTTCTAAATGTCTATATTGCTTATGGAATAATATTAATAACTCTTATTACCGTTGCTTTAGTAGAAAGAAGTTGTCAAAATTAAAATTGATAAAGTCTGACCTAACATCAACAATATCTCTGATCACGCCCAACTCTAGTCCTAAAAAGAATAAGTGGTCGCTGCAAATAGAATCCGGTCTAAAAGTCCGGAGTCGAATCCCATAGAGAACTAAGGCTTAGCTATATCTGTTTAATATCACTAAGAAGACAAGTTTGAACAATTTTCTAAATTATAAAGATTGAGATTTATATTTCTAACTAATTAACTAGCAAATATTACAAAGCGGTAAAATTATCAACTAACGAGACAAAGGGTTGGGGACTAAATTAAGGAGGTTTAGAGTTATGATTTCCCCAATTGTCGGAATTCTTACAGCTATGTTCCCTACAATTTCGCCGATGTATTCTCTATTTATCGTGAGCACTTTAGGTGCCGTAATTCTCTCTCGAGCAACTACAACAATTTACTAGACATATTCTCTCGAACTACGCTAGTTGGATTTATCTAACCGCTCATTATGACCACGTCAAGGCTTTGTTATTTCTAAACCTACCTTTAAACCCACTGTATTGATTTCTCACATACGTGACGTTGTTCAACAACTACCTAAATATGTACTCTCTCTCGAGCAGTACACACTAAATAGGCAGAGTCAATTGATGGCCATTCAATCAACAACAACAAACACGTAGTTGAACAAGTAGAGAAATCCAACGGCTTAATTATATAAAAATATAACAAGAATTCATCCTAAAAAAGGTTCTATCAAAACACTAGATAACAAATTAGCTATTCATAATAGTACGCAAAAATACACTAGAATTCATAACCAATAAAGGAAATAGGAAGAAGGAAGTGAAAAACTAGTGGAAGAATTCTCCGCCTTGCTCCTAGTGTGTTCTTGCCTCCTTAGGTCAAATCTCCGGTCTCCTTGGCCTCCTTAAGTCTAAATTATGTCAAAAGTAAGTCCAACCCTTAGAATACCATTTTTCCATGTATATATACAAAGTAGGGTCGGGCCCAAACAATTATACCTTCTCCTACTTGAAAAAGGACAATTTTTCAGGTCTGGACGCTCGCGGTCGCGGTCCGGGCACGGTATTTTCCCAGTGCACTGCCTCAGTCCGCGTCCAAGTCCGCGATCGCGGTTTTGACCGCGTCTTTCACCCTGTTCCGTTGGGAATTTTGAAAAATGTAAAACATGAAAGTTGTAGCCCCTTGAGTTAGCTTTCCAACCATATATTGTGGAGCCCAAATGGAGTTCTGAGCGAAAAATTATGTGCATTTTACTAGACAGTGCGCAATATGCCTACTCGAGTCTTCGTTTGTTCTTAACTATCAAATTTGACCCCCGAACACGATCCCGGCTTAATTTTCTTGGTATTTTACTCAGACTTCAAAGCTCCAAATCACTAGAATTCATTCCATAACATCTATATAGCTCGAATCACTCCTACAAGGCATAAAACACACCATTAGTGCAAAACACTCGCAATTAAAGCTCAAACTCAATTAAATTGCAGTAAATTGGAATGTAATAATCGACTAAAATCGTAATTATAGACTATCATCAGTATCGAGAAAGATTAAATGGATTAGCTATATTGTCAACTGAGAAATACTTATTAGAAGTTATTGATTACAAGAAAATTATTAATTACTTTGTATCTAAGAAAAGTTTTAAAAAAAATAGACTTCAAATAAATAAATAAATATTTTTTTTAAAAAAGTTTAGGCCTCTCATAAAGTTTGGCTTTAGGCCACAAAATTAGTCGGGCCGCCCCGGATGCAAGTACACCTTTATCGCATTCTAAATTTGACCAGCAGCTCTTATATGACCTTTTTAAAAAAATACTAAAAAATTAACCGAAGCTCACCGATACCGAAGAGAAATCGAGATGATTGGGACGGTTTCGAACCAAATCCCTTGAATCCCTCCCAAACTCCACGAATAAACTAAAACCGGAAACCCTAGCTTACTTTATTTTGTAAATTCGTCGAGTTTTAGACCTCTCCTTCATACAATTCTTACATAGACGTGTAGAGCTCCACATGATCTATCAATCCTATGTTGGTCTTGACCTAGAAAAGCATCACCCCCACTGCCGCGACATCGCCGCTGCTCCACCACCCAAACCCCTGAAACTCTTCTTATGTGCATAAACATGACCCCCTACACCATTTTCTCTTTGGCATGATTTGGAATTAACCCTGATAATGCCGAAATTTTTTTTTCCCAGCACATGCCATTGAGAAAGTAGTGTTCGGGCGGTTGATTTGTTGCGGTTTGCATCGCCCTTGAGATTAGAGGAGAGTCGACTTGGTTCGTTTTGTACAACCCCTAACTCTTTTTATTTTTCTTTTAGTTTTTGAATTTTTCTCTTAGTTTCTAGTTTTTGTTTGTTCATTTTGATCGATAGTATGATTGATTATTAGTCGTCTCCATTTAGCTTAGTTGTTTATAATTTGTCATCGACCAAATTTGTAACGACCCGATCGGTCGTTTTGAGTATTTGCACTTCACTCGGTTGTTGAGGGCATAAGTAGCTCCTTATGATGTATTATGAGTTATGTGAATCGTCGGTTTTGGTTTTTCAGGTTATTCGAAATTTATTTAGAAGAATGATCCCAGCTAGAAGGTTTAAGTTGGAAAAGTTGTCTAGATGTTGACTTATGTGTAAACGACCTTAGATTTGAATTTTTATGGTTCCGTTAGCTCCGTTAGGTGATTTTGAACTCAGGAGCGTGTCCGGAATGTGATTTGGAGGCCCGTGGTAGAATTAGGCAAGAATTGGCGAAAGTTAGAATTTTGGCAATTTTGGCTGGCAGTGGAAATTTTGATATCGGCATCGGTATGGAATTCCCGAAGTTGGGGTAGGTTCGTAGTGTCATTTGTGACGTTTGTGCAAAATTTGAGGTCATTCGGACGTGATTTGATAGGTTTCGGCATCGTTTGCGAAATTTGGAAGTTTAGGAGTTCTAGGCTTGAATCCGAGTTTAATTTGGTGTTTTGATGTTGTTTTGAGTGATTCGAAGGTTCGACTAAGTTCGTAGGTTGATATATGACTTATTGGTATATTTGATTGAGGTCCCGAGGGGCTCGGGATAATTTCGGATGGCTATCGGAGAGTTTGTAATTTGGAAAATGCAGCTGAAGTAGCTGCTGCTGGTGTTTCCGCACCTGTGAAGTGGGAACCGCAGGTGCGTTTGGTTAGCCTCAAATGCGGAAATGGAAGGCCAAGGCTGGGTCCGCCGAAGCGGAAGATTGGTCGCATTTGCGAGTCCGTAAGTGCGAAACCTGGGGAGCAGATGCGGAAGAAGAGAGGGTGGCCAGTTCCGTAGAAGTGGAAGGATGCGCAGGTGCGGAACCTGGGGCGCAAGTGCGGCTTTGAGGATTTAAGTGGTTTCCGCATGTGCGGTTCCGCAGGAGCGGATATATGGCCGCAGGTGCGGAAGACCTGGGCAGAAAGTATAAATAGCACACTTCGCGAATTTTGGTTCATTTCACCATTTTCAAGTCAATTTTTGGAGCTTTTGGAGTGATTTTGAAGGGAGATTCAAGGGGTTTTCAGTGAGGTACGTTGCTTGAGCTCTAGTACTCCTATCTATGGTGTTTTCCCGTTGTTTTATCAATTAATTTGTGGAAATTAGGGGTGAAAATGAGGGTTTAGGGCTTGGGATTTTGGAGAGATTGATTTGAGGATTTGAGGGACCAAATGGAGTCGTATTTTGATAAATTTCATGTGTATGGACTCGTGAGTGAATGGGATTTCTAGTTTTGTGACTTTTGTCGGATTCCGAGACATGGGCCTGGGGGCAGGGTTTGAGTAGAATTGGTTCCTTGGCCTATAATGCTTGTATTGTATTTCTTGTTACTAGATTCGGGACGTTTGGAGACTGATTTGAGAGGTAAAGGCGTCGCGGAGTAGGATTTCAGCTTGGTTTAAGGTAAGTAACGCTTCCAAACTTGGTTCTGAGGGTTCGAAACCCCAAACTATGTATTACGTGATTAGTGTTGAGGTGACACACATGCCAAGTGATGGGCGTGCGGGTGTGCACTGTGAGAATTGTGGCCTAGATGATTCTATGGCACCGTTTGGTGTCAATCCTGTTAATGTCCACGTTTCCATCATGTGATGAAGTTGTTGAGTTGTAAACCATGCTAGATATCATGTTTAGGCTTGGTGCCGCTATTGTTGGGACCCTTAGCGGTCGTTTATTGTTGTTCCCTCATCAGCTCATTTAATATTCCATACACAGTCATGATAATGCATCTTTATATCATATCTCAATCTTAGTTATTTATTGATTCATCATATCATTGTTCCTGGTTGTTTTCATGACATTGTGAGCATGTGGTGAGACTGGAGAGGTTGATGAGTGAGTGAGGCCGAGAGCCTATTATGAGTGACAGTTATGGGATCAGGTTGCACGCCACAACGGTTATATTGATGATTATGATAGCGTTTGGGCTGTAAGAGCCACTGCGGAGTCTGTAACACACACCCCCAGTGAGCGTAGTTGATATTATTGAGGGATGGATCTTCCCTGGACATGGATCTTGTCCGAAGCATTTATACCTGTAGATTGATCTTCTCCACAGGGCTAGAATGGCCTTCCTTGGTACTAAGTAACTGTTGTCAGTGATGTGTATATATTCCGGGATGGATCTTCCCTGGTCCGTGTGAGCCATATATAGTGCCGAGTGGTTGTGAGGTTATTATCATTATGTGGAGATGGATCATCTCCATAGGGATGGATTGGCCTTCCTCAGTATTGAGTGATTGTTGTCAGAGATGTATATATTCCGGGATGGATTTTCCCTGGGTCGTGTAAGCCATATATAGTACTGAGTGGACGAGCCTTTGAGAGCGGGAGCACATTGTGCATTTCATATAGTTGATGCATTGGCATGTAGAAGAAGTTGAGTTATATATTTTAAATTGTTCAGATCTGTATTTACCTTATCACTTTGAGCTGTCTATTTAACTGAAAGTATGCCTACGTTTCTGTACATTGATTCTATTATATTTGTCGAGGTGGAGTTTATCACTACCATTCAGTCCATAGTTTGGATTCGTTAGTTACTGAGTTGGTGTACTCACGTTACCCCATGCACCTTGTGTGCAAATTCAGGCACTTTTAGACCCAGTGGCGGTTGTTGATCGAGGCTTTAGGCTTAGGAGATTATTGAGGTATCTGCACGGCGTTCGCAGGCCTTGTTTCTCCATCTCTATCTCTAGATGTATTACAGTCTGTTTCCTTGAATGTTGTAATAGACTATGTTTTCCTTTAGAAGCTCATACACTCAGTGACACCCTGGTTTTGGGCTGGTTGTATCGTATTATGGAATTGTCTTATGTTTTGAATAGTTTCCCTTAAATGTTAAAAGCTTCCGTAAGTGTTTTCTTTTCAACCTTAGTGTTGTTGTGTTGGATTTTGTTGAGTTAAGGCTGGCCTAGTTCCATGATAGGCGCCATCACGATGGGTCGGGTTTTGGGTCGTGATGAAATTGATCTTAGTGTCGTCGTATCGTCATTTAGTTAGTCATTTGTTTATGTTGATATTAATTGTTGTTCGATAGCTTACCAATGTTCATTTAAGTTATATTTGAGTCAGTGTTTCCTAATTTCAATTGTCGTTTCTGTTAGTTGCATAAATCAGATTTATTTAATCTAGTTCATTGGATATTTAGTTTAGTTCCAATTGAAGTCTTTTTGTTGCTTTTTCAATTTCATGATTGGATTAAGTTTGAGTATTTGAGTTTGTATTAAGGGTTTCAAACGGGTCGGGTTGACCCGTTTCTGAACCAACCCAGAACGGTTGAAACCCGGACCGGCATGGACCGGTACTTAGGGGGCCGGGTGGGCTGGTTTAGGGGGTGAGGGGGGTTGGTCCATTCACCTTAATACATCTGGTTAACCGGACCGGTCAAACTCGGTCAACCAAAATTCCTGTAGAACCGGTTAACCGGCTCGAACCGGTTTAACGGCTAGATTTCTGATTTTTCTTTAAAAGTTTTAGTCAAACAAGACAACAACTTGGAGACACCCGTCACTCATTGGGAAGCAATGCTATGGAAGGTTTAGTATGTTTCAGAGATTGGATTAGATCGGAATGAAGAAATCAAGGACGTGAAGATGTTTATAGCCCAGAAGACGAGGAGCTTGGAGAAATATTAACACAAAGTAAACCATCTGAATTTAACACTCCAGAAGATGACCAAGAAGTTCATATTGATTATGAAGAACTTACTAAGGTAATGCAAAACTTTGAATTTACTCTTTTTGCGTTAATTTACTTGTTGTTAAATATAAACTTCAATTTGTAAGTTTGAACTTTGAAATAAAAAAGCACTTGCAGTTTATAAGTGTAATTTTTTTCCATCTTCATTGTATTCTTTATATTTTTACTTTATATTAATATAAATTTAAATAGTTATACAAAATACAAAAAAAAAAATAACATTAACCCGTCCCGGCCCTTTGGACCTGTAACCCTTATGGTTTATTGTTTACCCAGATGGACCCGGACCCGTTAAGCCCGGTATAGACTAACTCGTAACCTGCCCGGATTACCGGCCGCTTTCATTTTTTCCCAACTGGGACTGGCCCGGCAAACCCGTTTAACACCCTTAGTTTGTATTGATAAAAGCTGAAATTAAAAAAGCTTAGTACATAGTTGTTTATTTTTATTGCTTAAACAAGCTGGATAACACAAATGCTCTGCTTTGTGTCAGAATTTGGTGAAAAGAGGACTGTTTTGGCACACAAAAGTTAGTACTTTTGGACAGAATTTTGGTGAACCAAAATATGTCCAAAAGGACTTATTTTTCCTATTTAGAGAGCTTATGCTTTGACACAATCAAGATATTCTGAACATCTCTACTCACTGAAAAAAAGAAACACAACTTTGACAGAAACTTTCAGTTGAGGCTTCCTTTAATAAGCTGAAATTTTTAGCTTTAAGAGTAAGTCTTAGAGTGCATAATTTTCAGAAAAATATTAGAGTCTTAGAGTTTGTTTCTAGAGATCCTTCTCTTGAAAAAATCACTTGTTTTACTAAGATTTCTGGCTGCTTTAACACTGTTGATTTCATTGTTGTTCCTATTACTGCTTCTGCTGCCGTTTTTACTCATTTTCACTGCTGTATTGTTTTCTGCTCTTCAGGTAACCTTTAAACTTTGTAATGCAGCTTTTATAGTGATTCATTGAAGATAAGGATCAATTCAGCTCTTCATACATATTTGATGCGCTTTACTGGATTGGATAAACGTTTGACATGCTATCCATGTTTCGAGCCTACAGTCTGTAATGGTTATACACACACTGGTAGTTAAAACAACATTCTGCTAGATTATTTTAGTTGCTGAAAAGATAAAGATCTCGTAGGGCTGATCATTATGGGTAGATTTGGGACGTTTTTATCCAAAGCTCGACATAGCTGTCGAATTTTGCGCTCAAGCGTTAAAGTTTAATCGGTTATTAGATTTGTAATGTGTAACATCAGTTTTAAGGTCTTTTGCTTGTACCCTTGAGTTGCTTCTTGTTTTGCTTTGTAAAACACTGAAAGTTTAGCCATGAAGTTCTCTGCTATTTGCTCTGTTTAGTCCGTCGTTGATTTGTTTAAGTTGTTCCTGCCTCCTTGGCTTAAGTTCTCTGTTGTATTCTCGTCTAATCATGTCTCTGATTTATTGTTATCATTATTAAGTGAGTTTTAAGTGAGAATCTGAAGAGAAATTGCATAAGATTAAGGTTTAAAATGAGAAATTGATAGTCCATTAATCTCATTCATGCTCACATTTTCTTTGGGTCGATTTGATGTCATTTTATAGTAATTGGAATTACCAAAGTTAAAGTTCTTACTTTTACTAATGTGGAAACAATTGGTGCATCATTTCTTTTTGGAATTTGAGAGTACATATTGATAAGATTTGAGATACAAAAATATAGGAGTTATGTTGCTTATTGGGCATTGCATTCATATTAAATAACGAATTGAAATTCATTTAGATGCTTTGTCTTTACTCGTTTCCTTTTCATCGACATATTCTTACAATTTTAATAAAACAATCATAATGCCTTAATTGGTGTGGGTAGGCTCAATATAAACTAAATATCCATACATGGTCTCACTGCCTTCACGCTACAAAGAGGCCTACCTTTTATGATCTAATCTTTAATAATAGGTTTAACAAAGATAAATAATTTGTCTTAACTGATGTCAGGAGGACTCGCTTCGGAATAAGTATATAAATAAAATGACAAGGTCGTGAAGGCACGTCTTCTTCCAATTTTCTTTTTCCTTGAAAAACTAAAGTTTTTATTTTAATTATTTTCGAATAGGCTTCACTTTTAGGTGTGATACACGAGCTAAGGTCGAGGATACTCGTCTTGGTTAGTGTAAGCTAGTGGCGGGATACTCGTCCTAGTTTGAGATTAATGAAGTCATCAACAATAAAGGCAGACATAGGCAAAACAGGAAAACCAAATAAAGCACAGTTTGTTTAAAATTAATTTAAAGCCAAATGTAGTCAATAAAGTGACCGTGCTAGAACCACGGGACTCGGGGAATGCCTTACACCTTCTCCCCGGTCAACAGAATCTCTTACCCGGACTTTGTTTTCGCAGACCAATAATAATAGAGTCAAATCTTCCTTTGACTAGGGATTCAAATAAAAGGTGACTTGGAACACCAAAAAATCAATTCCAAGTGAAAACTCTGTAAATAAACTAATCCCTACTCAAATTTGTCACTTTAACTGGATAAACTTTTTAACCCACAATCCACAAGACACATACCTTTTTGTGGGTAGAAAAGGGGTGTGACAGCTATGGCGACTTTGCAGGGGAAACTCAAGAATTCGAGCTTGTACATTGACTTTATTTGGCTTTATTAATTTTTTATATATAACTGTGATCTATTTGGGCCTAATGTGCTACTTGCATGCTCTTTACCGCTTTGATATTGTTGAACTATATTATAAATTATCTTCTTGTGCACCCCTTCTAGGTCTTCTAAATACAACCTCGGGAATCGCAGATACGCGCCCCATTCTTTTTTGAGATAAAGCCGGTGGGCCTAGGCTCCTGGTGAAGGATTATTAGTCACCCATATTTAAGAACGAGGAGGGTCCAGTAGTTAAGCCGGAGAAGTATTGCTCCCGGTATGCTACCTCTTCCCAACTCGAGTTGTCCGCTCGTTTTATGGCCAGTCTAGATACACCTCATCCCCTAGAATTTTTTAAAATTTAGAGTAACAAGCCACATGCCTGGTTATCCCTAGTAGGATAATTTTGTTGCATCATGTGCATTTGACTTAGTGAAGCTCGGCGGGCCGGGTTCGTATAAGACAGGTATCCTTTTTGAGATCATCATGTTCACTTAGGTGCTACTTGCTGCATCATTTGGAAGGCTTGCTTGCATTTGTTGACCAGCTTTAGAAAATTAGTTGAGCGAAAAAACAAAAAAAAATCATTCCCCCGTTTTGTACAAAGAATTCATTTTTACTAAATAAAAATGGTCTAGTCTTGGATAACAGTGATGAAATCGAGTTGGTCAGTGACAATCCCCAGGGTCAGTCAGTTGAATAAGAGTCAGAGGAATAAGAAAATTGAGACAACAACTGTCAGATGTATATCAAGTTTGGGTTTCCGGTCAACCTTCACCCCAGGGTCCCTCAGAGGGAACTTCCACCGTACCCCAGGCTACTCAACCACCGCTCTATGCAGCGAGCGATCACATTCTACCACTAGGGTATGTGCCAAACTACAGACTCCATGTTGCCCCTAGTACCTCTAATATGCGACCTCCAGTCACACCAGTCAGGAACACCCCTCTCGTCGTGTCTGGCGCACCGGTATATACAATCCCGCCACCACCTCCTGTGAAGAGGCCAAACGACGAGCCACCATCTCATGATTATGATGGCTAATGCTATTCTCCAAATATGGCTTTCAGGGTCTCGGCTCCATACAATCAGACCCCTCTGTACAAGTCGCCAGTGGAAAACGAAAAGCCTACCAAGACGTGTGATCCAGATGAGATGGACAGGAAAATGAAAAGTCTTAAATAGAACATAAAGAACATACAGGGACTACGTGGTCACAAAAGTGTTTCATTCAGTGATCTATGCATGTTCCCTCACATTCATTTGCCACCAGGGTTCAAGACCCCAAAATTTGAGAAATATAATGGACACGGCGACCCTATCGCCCACTTAAAAAGGTACTGCAACCAGCTGAGGGGTGCAGGTGGAAAAGAAGAATTGTTGATGGCTTATTTTGGGGAAAGTCTTGTGGGGGTAGCCTCCTAATGGTTCATTGACCAAGATATCTCTCACTGCATGTCTGAGACGACATGACCCAGGCCTTCGTCAAACAATTCCAGTACAACATAGATATTGCACCGGATCGCAACTCCCTGTCCAATATGAAAAAAAAGCCGACTGAAAGCTTTAAGGAGTATGTAATCAAGTAGAGGGAGCAGCGGATAAAGTCAAGCCACCCATGGATAACCACGAGTTGATCATTATTTTTCTAGAGGCTCAAGAGCCTGACTACTTTCAGAACATGATGTCTGTGATGGGTAAACCTTTTCCAAAAGCAATCAAAATAGGGGAGATGGTCGAAAATGGCCACAAGATTGGCAGAATTGTAAGTCAAGCTGCACTCAAAGTCAACACTCAAGCAATCCAAAATGGGTTGGGAAGTTTGGCAAATAGAAAGAAGAGAGATAAAGGGTCCATGATGACTTCGGGATCCAGGGAAGTTCAAAGAGGGGCATCACACCCTTATGTGCAAGCTCAGCAGGGGCAAGCCAGCTACCCTCAACATTATTATCCCCTGCCAATTCCTCAATAGTCTGTGGGCCCACCACAATATACAGTGTTCAATGCTCAATCCTATGCTCGGCCTCCCAATCAGCAAGTACAGGCACCAGCTCCAAGGATCCACCGACCTCAGCAGCAAAATTTTTGGACACCCTACAACGCTCGTCATAGGCAGGATTATGGTCGAGAGTAGAGGCCGGCGGAAATATTCACTCCACTGGCTGAATCATACTCTAGTATATTCCAGAAGCTGAAGCAAATGGGCGTGATTGGACCCATCGCTCCCCACCATATGCATCCTGATTCACATGGATTTCAAGTAAATGCTAGATGTGAATATCATTCAGGTGCCCCTGAGCATAACACTGATGACTGTTGGACTCTGAAAAGAGCCGTAGAAAGACTCATCGCTAAAAAAGTTGATTGTAGTGACAAATGGCGAGGACCCTCCTAATGTGACCAACAACCCCTTTCCAGTACACAATGATGTTCATTTTTTGGGAATGATTGGCTGAGATCAAGAATATAAGCCGGCTGGTCGAGCAGAAATGATAGCAGAACGATTCAAGAGGGAACCAAATTGGAAGTAAGCCCAAGCCGAGATGTGCCATTGATTGTGAAAGGCGCCCGAGCTCAGAAAAGGTAACTTTATTTGTTCCCAAGGTCTCGAAGCTGGAAGTTCGCTCCAATGTTCCAAGCCCAAGGTTTTATGTCCTTGGAGGCCACCTCATCACAAGGCAGAATCAGAGCGGTATAAGTGGTATAACAGAGCCGATCATAATCAAACCTACCGTGCAACCCCCTGTGAAAAACACGAAAACCATTCCTTGGAACTACAACAAAACTGTGATGACTTACAAAGGTAAGGAAATCATAGAAGAAGTGGGGGAAACTAGAGGTTTGACTCGGTGTTACTCTCCAGAAGAGTTGAGGAAGGCCAAGAAAATCATATAAGGCCAATTGCCAATAAAGAAACCGATCACTAAAGAAGAGGTAGAAGAGTTTTTGAAAAAGATGAAAGTTAAGGATTACTCAATCAGCGACCAGCTGAGAAAGACTCCTGCCCAAAACTCACTACTATCTTTGCTCATACATTTAAAAGAGCATGCCCGTGTACTAATCAAGATCCTGAACGAGGCACAGTGAATCAGTTAGAGTAGATGGCCAACAGATTTTTGAGGTGAACAAAATCTCCTTTACTGACGATGAACTTACCGAGGAGGGAGTCGGGCACAATAGGGCTTTGCACTTGATGGTCAAATATGAGGGGCATTATGTAAAGCGAGTCATGGTTGATGGAGGCTCGAGTGTAGATGTATGCCCTCTCTCTACCTTGCAAAGCACGAAGATCAATACAGATAAAATCCGACCCAGCAATGTTTGCATCCGGGCTTTTGATGGCTCAGCGTGAGATACCATTGGGGAGATCAACCTCACCATGACGATTGGGCCGGTTGACTTTGAGATTGTCTTCCAAGTAGTGGACATGGTCACTTCTTATAACTTTCTTCTTGGAAGGCCATGGATCCATACGGACCGAGCTGTGCCATCCACCTTGCATCAGATGCTCAAATTCAAACATGACAGGCAAGAAATTATTATTCATGGGGAAGACGAGTCATCCATTTATAAAGACCCGTTAATCCCCTGTATTGAGTCCAAGGAAGGGTGTGAGTCATTTTCTATCAGGCTTTTGAAGTGGTTGCTATGGACCATGTTGAGGAAGGAAAGTCCATTCTGCATCCTCGTCTTTTTGCCACATATGTAATGGCGGCTGCACTTATGCTGAGCCAGGAAAAGTCTTGGGGGCATCATTGCAAGGAATTTCGAAGCCTATTTCTCAATTCAGTAACCATGGTACTTTTGGTTTAGGCTTCAGGCCAACACAAGCAGACGAAGACAAAGCCAAGGACCGCAAAAAGCATGGATGGGTCTCGCAACAACCTATCCCTCACATTTTCTACACTTTTGTCAAGCCACGACTCCAAGAGGGTCAAAATTCCTCGGTACAGGAAAACATTGATGATATTTGCCATGGCCTCAGCCAGATGTTTTCTGAAGTGAATATGATCCAGGCTGGTGAAGGCACTAGTCGTTCCAATATGCAACTAATTGGCCCAGACACTATGCTCAACAACTGGAAAACAACTCCCCCCCCCCCCTCCCCACAAGGAAGAAGTCTTGGTAGTTTGCTTTTGCAGCTTCTTTTTTGTATTTTGGGTTGCTTTCAGGGTTGTAATCCAAACATCTCACTATGATTATTTTGTTTTGATGTTAACCCTTCTATACTTTCAAATTCAATGAAATGCAGTTCAGTTTCAAATTTAATTTTGTATCTTTTCCTTTTTCTAATTCCTGTCATTTTATTTCCATTTAATTTTTGTTAATGTCGGATTTAATAACATGGCATGCATGCGGAATTCACGCCCAGATCTTAAAGAGCTGTCTAATTTTGAAATATTGCATCAAGAGGTTGAATATGATGAAGATGAGGTTGTTAAGGAAATAAAAAGAGAGTTGGAAAAATTTGAAAACAACCTAAGCCCAACCTCAATGAAACTGAGCCAATTAATATTGGAAGTCATGAAGAAGTTAGAGATACAAAGATAAGCATTCACACTGAACAAAAAACTAGAGATGCCTTGATTCAACCTTTATTTGAATACAGAGATGGGTTTGCTTGGTCTTATGATGATATGCCGGATTTAAGTGCTGATCTAGTGGTTCATAAGCTTCCCCTGTATCCTGAATTTCCACCAGAACCAACAAAAGCAATGAAATTTTAAAATAGACATGATTGATAAAATCAAAGAGGAATTAATGAAGCGATTAAGCGCCAATGTAGTTAGAGTCGTCTGATACACCACTTGGGTGGCAATGTTGTGTCTGTGCCAAAGATGGCCGGAAAAACTAGAGTCTGTGTTGACTACAGCGACCTGAACAAAGCAAGTCCAAAGGATAATTTTCCTTTGCCAAACATCCACATTCTTGTAGATAATTGCGCAAAGCATGAGATATAGTCATTCGTAGATTGCTATGCTGGGTATCACCAGATTCTAATGGATGAGGATGATGCAGAAAAGACCGCTTTCACCACTCCATGGGGTACTTATTGTTACAGAGTCATGCCATTTGGCTAGAAAAATGCAGGGGCAACTTACATGAGGGTCATGACCACCATTTTCCACAACATGATGCATAAAGATATTAAAGTATATGTCGATAATGTCATCATAAAATCAAAGACACGGGCTCATCACGTGCGCGATTTGAAAAATTTCTTCGAACGGCTTCGAAGGTATGACCTTAAGCTCAAATCACAACCACGTGCGAGCCCATCTTTAAGTTACTGAAAAGGGATGTTGCTATCAAGTGGACAGATGATAGCCAAAAAGCTTTTGACAAGATCAAAGATTATCTGTCAAAACCCCCTGTACTGGTCCCACCTGAACTTGGTAGGCCTTTGTTTTAATATCTATCGGTGATGGATAATTCCTTCGGATGCGTTCTTGGTCAACATGATGCGACAGGCAAAAAAGAACAGGCAATCTATTATTTGAGCAAGAAGTTCACCAATTATGAGGTTAAGTACACCCTTCTAGAAAGGACATGGTGTGCCTTGACTTGGGTTGCTCAAAAGCTGAGGCATTATCTTTTGGCCTACACTACTTACCTCGTGTCCAGAATGGATCCTTTGAATTACATCTTCCAAAAGGCTATGCCCACTGGCAGGCTCGCAAAATGACAAATCCTGCTCATAGAGTTTGACATCGTCTATGTCACTCGTACCGCGATGAAAGCACAGGCTTTGGTAGATCATTTGGCAGAGAATCCAGTTGATGATGAGTACAAGACACTTAGCACATACTTCCTAGACGAAGAGGCCAACTCAATAGAGGAAGTAGTTCCGGACGACAGCCATGTATGGAAAATGTATTTTGATGGGGCTGTCAATATCAAAGGAGTTGAGATCGGGGCAATCCTCATCTAACCTATCGGACAATATTACCCTGTAACGGCCCGACTTCGGTTCTTCTGTACCAATAATATGGCAGAATACGAAGCTTTTATCATGGGTCTAAAAATGGCCCTCGATCTAAATGTACATGAACTATTGGTTATGGGAGATTCCGACCTGCTTATCCGGCAAGCTCAAGGTGAATGGGAGACTCGAGACATCAAGCTTATTCCATACAGACAATGTGTGCCAAGACTTGAGCAAAGGATTTAAATCCATCGAGTTGAGGTACATTCCCAGGTTTCACAACGAGCTAGCCGATGCCTTGGCAACTTTAGCCTCGATGCTCCCTTATCCAAGCAACACTCATATTGATCCACTAGAAATCCAAGTTCGTAATCAACATGGTTACTGCAATACAATTGAGACAGAACTAGATGGTGAACCATGGTATCATGATATAAACAATTCCTGAAAACAAGAGAATACCCAGATAATGCCAAAGGAGATCAAAAAAGAACTATAAGGCGGCTCGCCGGTGGCTTTTTCCTGAATGGGGAAAGTTTGTACAAAAGGACCCCAGATTTAAACTTACTGAAATGCATAGATGCCACAGAAGCTGAGCGGATCATGAGTGGAGTACATTCGGGGGTATGCGGACCTCACATGTATGGATATGTTTTGGCGAAGAAGATTATGCGGGCAGGGTATTATTGGCTTACTATGGAGCGAGATTGCTTCAGTTTTGTTCGCAAGTGTCACCACTGCCAAATTCATGGTGACCTGATCCGCTCGCCTTCTTCAGAGTTGCATCCCATGTCCTCTCCTTGGCCTTTCGTTGCTTAGGGAATGGTGTTATTGGGCCAAATGAGCCAAAGGCTTCAAATGGGCATAGATTCATTTTGGTTACAATTGATTACTTCACCAAGTGGGTGGAAGCCGTCACTTTCAAAGCAGTCACCAAGAAAGCAGTGGTAGACTTTGTTCATTCCAACATCATCTGTCGCTTTGGTATTCCAAAGACCATTATCACTGACAATGCAGCCAATCTAAATAGTCATTTGATGAAGGACGTACGCGAGAAATTTAAAATTATGCATCACCATTCTACCCCTTACCAGCCAAAAGCCAATGGAGTCGTTGAAGTGACGAACAAGAACATCAAGAAGATTCTTAGGAAGATGATCCAAGGTTCCAAACAATGGCATGAAAAGTTGCCGTTTGCTCTTTTGGGATAACGCACGAATTCTCGTACGTCTGTTGGTGCAACTCCTTATCTGTTGGTATATGGGCACGCGCTTATAATAAGAAAGTGCGCCCAAGGCACTTTGAGGTAGGCCAGCTCGTTTTGAAAGGCATCCTTCCGCACCAAGTAGAAGCTAAAGGAAAGTTCGCCCCGAATTGGAAAGGACCCTACATCATCAAGAAAGTGTTACCAAAAGGGGCCTTGCACTTGGTAGATGAAGAAGGACGGGTACCAGACATGACTATCAATGCAGATGCAGTCAAAAGATATTATGTTTGATATATACCCACTGCGGAACTTTCACGCATGATTTCCTCAGATTGAATTACGACGGCTATAATTGCTCGCTATCTCAAATAGGTGTCACCCTTTTGTTAACCCTTTTAAGTTTATTTTTCGTCTTTGTTTTCCCTCTTTTTGGAACATGTGTACTTGTAAAAGCAAAAAACAAAGGAAAAAAGAAGTGAAAAATCAAACAAAAAATCTTCTGAGTCATTGAACTACGTCCGACCTGATTCCGAAAAGATACATAGGCAGCCTTACCCCGGGTTCGGTCCCATCACAACGAAAAATCCATATTCCTAATAATCCAAAACTGGGGTAGAAGTTTGTTTTATTTTACGGCTTTTCCTATATAACTGGTTCCAAAAGTTGTAATTCAGTTAAAGATTCTTTCCGCCTTTTCCCTGTTAGGAACTTTTGATCGATCTTTGAGAATGTTTGAAGTCCCCATGCCAAGGGCGTTGGGCAACCTCACTCATGCAGTATCTTAGTCAAAAAAAATGAGAGAGTCTTATCGGTGAAATCCCGTATGGGCACTATAAGGCGACAATGAGCAGAGAAATAAGAGAGTCTTATTAATAAAAACACAGATGGGCACCATAAAGCGACGGTGAGTAGAGAAATGAGAGAGATCAGCTAGCGAAAACCCGGAAAGGGCGCTACTAGCCGAATGAGGGTCTTCGATACTCCGGCATGAGCACAACCAAGACAATTTCAAGATGAACATTTGCGACAGATTTTGAGAATTAGACAGCTCATACGGATCAGGCGTCCATTCCAAAATGCATGTCATGATTCATTGAAGTCGGCTCATACCTCCAGATAAGTCTCCCTATTCCTTTCCCTGAAAGGAACACCTTTTGTTTAAGCACAGTTCTTATTCACTTTCAATTATAATCCTGTTTTTACCCATAATTTTCATTGAGTCTCTTTTGGTCTAATCCTGCATCAAAAGCGAAGCAAAGAAATGACCGTAAAACTGGCTACAATTTCCCCGTAATATCGAGCATAATTTGGGGCATATATGGCATTGACGAAGGCACGAATCCATCTGAGATCTCATTTGATAAGGCGAAAAAAGTTTCTCAAAGAAACTTAAAATGCCGCCTAAGAAAGACCTTCTTCATGAGAAAAGTTGATAAGCATTATGGACACAAACTAGTATTGGGTGCAAGACAACTGAGTTTGATTTTAAAGGGAAAAATTGCCTTGCCTTAGGGACAAAGGTTAGCGGTACCATGGACATCCAAGTATGAAACAGTCAGGGGCAACATCGGCAAACGAGTCTCCAGAATGCAGTGCAGAGTATCCGAGCACCTCGATACCACACTGATAGAATATATTCATCAACAACGGAGTGGCCGTGAATTCAAACTACAACAAGCCATCAAGGCCACAAACCGACCACCACTTAGAAAACTCACAAATTTTGCTTTGTTTGAAGCATGAACAAAGCAATGCAGAATGGCGATTCACAAAGGAAGAATGTCACCAAACGTAAGCTCCTTAAGATCTCAATTTTCTTTTATTTTCAGCATGCATCACTACTATTCACACCTCCCATCTTTGTAGTTTAACTCAGGTAGAACCTTTTCTCCTAGAGGGATCCAGCTCATAATACCGGGTAGAAGTACTCTTCGCTCGAGTTTTTCTACGTAGCTTAACTCAGGTTGAACCGTTTCACCTAGGAGATCCAGCTCATAGTTCCGGGAAGAAGTACTCTTCGCTCAGGATGTTTTTACGTAGCTTACTCAGGTAGAATCATTTCACCTAGGGGGATCCAGCTCATAGTTCTGGGTAGAAGTACTCTTTGCTCAGGGTGTTCTACGTAGCTTAACTCAGGTAGAACCGTTTCGCCTAGGGGGATCCAGCTTATAGTTCCAGGTAGAAGTCCTCTTCGCTCAGGTTGTTTTACGTAGCTTAACTCAGGTAGAGCCATTTCACCTAGGGGGATCCAACTCATAGTCCCGGGTAGAAGTACTCTTCACTAAGGATGTTTTACGTGGCTTAACTCAGGTAGAACTCTTTCGCTTAGGGGGGTCCAGCTTATAGTTCCAGGTAGAAGTACTCTTCGCTCGGGTTGTTTTACGTAGCTTAACTCAGGTAGAGCCATTTTCCCTGGGGGGATCCAGCTCATAGTTCTGAGTAGAAGTACTCTTCGCTCAGTGTGTTTTATGTAGCTTAACTCAAGTAGAGCCATTTCACCTAGGGGGATCCAGCTCATAGTTCCGGGTAGAAGTACTCTTTGCTCAGGGTGTTTTACGTAGCTTAACTCAGGTAGAACCGTTTTGCCTAGGGGGACCCAGCTTATAGTTCCGGGTAGAAGTACTCTTCGCTCAGGTTGTTTTATGTAGCTTAACTCAGGTAGAGCCATTTAGCTTAGGGGGATCCAGCTCATAGTCCCGGGTAGAAGTACTCTTCGCTTAGGGTGTTTTACGTGGCTTAACTCAGGTAGAACCATTTTGCCTATGGGGATCCAGCTTATAGTTCTGGGTAGAAGTACTCTTCGCTCAGGTTGTTTTACGTAGTTTAGCTCAAATAGAGCCATTTCTCCTAGGGGGATCCAGCTCATAGTTCTGGGTAGAAGTACTCTTCGCTCAAGGTGTTTTACGTAGCTAAGCTCAGGTAGAACCGCTTCGCCTAGGGGGATCCAGCTTATAGTTCTGGGTAGAAGTATTCTTTGCTTAGGGTGATTTACGTAGCTTAACTCAGGTAGAACAGTTTTTTCCTAGGGGGATCCAGCTCATAGTTCCGGGTAGAAGTACTCTTCGCTCAAGGTGTTATGTAGCATAACTCAGGTAGTATCGCTTCGCCTAGGGGGATCCAACTTATAGTTCCGGGTAGAAGTACTCTTCGCTCAAGTTGTTTTACGTAGCTTAAATCAGGTAGAACCGTTTCGCCTAGGGGGATCCAGCTCATAGTTCCAGGTAGAAGTACTCTTCGCTCAAGGTGTTTTATGTAGCTTAACTCAGGTAGAACCATTTCGCCTAGGAGATCCAGCTCATAGTTCCGGTTAGATGTACTCTTCACTCAGGTTGTTTTATGTAGCTTAACTCAGGTAGAACCGTTTCGCCTAGGGGGATCCAGCTCATAGTTCCGGGTAGAAGTACTCTTCACTCAGGTTGTTTTACGTAGCTTAACTTAGGTAGAATCGTTTTGCCTAGAGGGATCCAGCTCATAGTCCCGAGTAGAAGTACTCTTTGCTCTGGTTGTTTTACGTAGTTTAACTCAGGTAGAACCTTTTCGCCTAGTTCAGCATTTTATCCATTATACAGGGCGCCAACCCCTGGTTAAATTCCTCTTTAGTAATACAGGGTACCAACCCCTAGTTACATTCCTCTTTAGTATTACAGGGTTCCAACCCCTGGTTATATTCCTCTTTAGTAATACTGGGTGCCAACCCCTGGTTACTTTTCCTTTCAGTAATATAGGACACTATGCTCTAATTCCATTTCCATTGGTAACACAGGGTACCAACCCCTGGTTACGTTCCTTTCCAGTAATACAAGGTATTAACCCTTGGTTACATTTCTTCGTAGTGATACAGGGCGCCAACCCTTAGTTATATTCCCTTCCGGTAATACAGGGTATCAGCCACTGGTTACATTGATACAGGGCGCCAACCCCTGGTTATAGTCCTTTCTAGTAATATAGGGTACCAACCCCTGGTTACATTCCCTTCCAGTAATACTGGGTACCAACCCTGGTTACATTTCTTTCTAATAATACAGGGTTACCAAACTCTGGTCACAGTTTTTTCAGTAATACAGGGTACTAGCCCCTGGTTATATTTCTTCCTAGTGATACAGGGTGCTAACCCCTGGTTACATTCCTTTCCAGTAATACAGGGTACCAACCCCTCGTTACGTTCCCTTCCAGTTATATAGGGTAACAACCCATGGTTACATTCCTTCCTAGTGATACAAGGCGCCAACCCCTGGTTATGTTCCTTTCCAGTAATACAGGGTATCGACCCCTGGTTACATTTCTTTCCAATAATACAGGGTACCAACCCCTGGTTACAGTTTTTTCTAGTAATACAGGGTACCAACCCTGGTTACATTCCTTCCTAATGATACAGGGCGCCAACCCCTGGTTACATTCCTTTCCATCAATACAAAGTGCCAACCCCTAGTTACTTTCCCTTTTTGTAATACAGAGTACCAACCCCTGGTTACATATCCTCTTGGAAACGTAAAGTACACAATCCCTCGTTACAAATTTTATCTCTTTTAGCTAGTTTATACTGTTGTTTCTGTCTGCCTATCAATAAATTTGATAGTTTATAGCTTTCTCTGATAACTCAAAAAATTTCCTAGTACAAATTGGGGCAAAAAATTTTTGTTCGTCTTTGATGGCTTTGCAGGCCCCGCCGTAGAGCACAGGTTGTGACGATCGAAGCTTGTAGTTTTTTGTTCGTCTTTGATGGCTTTGCAGGCCCCGCCGTAGAGCACAGGTTGTGACGATCGAAGCTTGTAGTTTCAGTTATCATCAGAAGGACGATCACATGATAGTTGGAGTTAACTTTGATAATGTGTCAGCAACCCAGCTTCTTAAGATTCATCTTCTCAATTTTCAATCAGGAAAGCAAGCAACTGAGATTAAGTCATAAACTTTTCTTCAATGAGCATCAAGATCCAATCTAAGGTCAACACAAGAGAGCAGGTCAAGAATCAAGATTTGAATTCAGAAGGCATATAGATAGGAATTTTGTAACTCTTAGTTTGCATACATATATAGTTTTCTCTCTTTTCCTTTTGATGTAAGCAGCAAGTAACAGTAGCAGCAACAACAACAACAGCAGCAATCTTAACTCCAGTGTTCGGTAGTCCCAGCTTCCAAATTTCCCCAGAACTACACTGACCAGATTACTCTAAACAAGGATATGTAGGAAACCTCAGAAGCAAGGTTCGGTCACCATTTTTCAAAATAATGCTTTCGTTGAAGTGATATGTGAGCAAAATTTAGCCATGACATTCACTTTTCTATGCACGAAAACCTTTTATGTTCTCGAGCAAAGAGGGGCAGCTGTGAATATCTAATTTTTGCACCCGTTTAATCTCCTAAAAAGAGAAGATAATTTTAAAACAATCTTAGCTTCCATGTAATAAATTTTCTCATATTTCTGTGCATTTTTGTTTGCATTTTATTTCATAAAAATATCAAAAATGTTTCTTTTATCTTTTATTTGAGTATTCTAGTTTGCATCTTTAAGTTGTATATAGCAAGAAGATTTTCTTTTAGTTGTGGCTTTATAGGATTAAATTAGAGTTATGAGAATTAAGTTAATTGAATTTTTATTGTAAATGGGCCAAAAGTCGGACCAAACCGGTGTCCCAATTTCTTTCAACCCACCCAGCTCAAGACCCTAACCAGACGCGCCAAAACGGCGTCGTTTTGATTAAGTGGCTGAGATTTAGTCTCATCCACCCATCTTGACTTGATCCAACGGCCATAGTTTGATCTACATCTCACGTATTTAAGCCATAGGGAGTCCGAAATTTGCCCCTATTTTGCCCTATTCTCTCCCCTTCTTTCTTCTCTCTTCTCACTCTCTCATCTCTTCTTCAAGACTCAGCCGCCGCCCCCTAAACCCTAGCGCCACCGGCCAGAAATCGCCTCACAGCGGCGGTTCACCTCCAATCAACCCTAAAATTTCACCATCCCCCCCCCCCCCTTCCTTCTCTTTCTGCCTATCCCAACCAAATCTCTTGAATCCCTCCCAAACTCCACGAATAAACCAAAATCTGAAACCCTAGCTTACTTTATTTTGTAAATTCGTCGGGTTTTATACCTCTCCTTCATACAATACTTACATAGACGTTAGAGCTCCACATGATCTATCATCCTATGTTGGTCTTGACCCAGAAAAGCCTCACCACCACCGGCAGCCACCCCCACTGTCGCGATATCGCTGCTGCTCCACCACCCAAACAACCCCTGAAACTCTTCTTCTGTGCATAAACATGACCCCCCCCCCCCCAACACCATTTTCTCTTGGCATGATTTGGAATTAACCCCGATAATGCTAAAATTTGTTTTTCCCGGCACATGCCATTGAGAAAGTAGTGCTCGGACGGTAGATTTATTGCGGTTTGTATCGCCCTTGAGATTTGAGTAGAGTCGACTTGGTTCTTTTGGTACAACCCCTAACTCTTTTTATTTTTCTTTTAGTTTCTGAAGTTTGCTCTTAGTTTCTGGTTTTTGTTTGTTTGTTTTGATCGATAGTATAATTGATGACTAGTCGTCTCTATTTAGCCTAGTTGTTTATTAATTTGTCATCAACCAAATTGATCTTAGTGTCGTTGAATCGTCATTTAGTTACTCGTTTGTTTATGTTGATCTTAATTGTTGTTCGATAGCTTACCAATGTTCATTTAAGTTATGTTTAGGCAGTGTTTCCTAATTTCAATTGTCGTTTCTGTTAGTTGCAAAAATCAGACTTATTTAATCCAGTTCATTGGATATTTAGTTTAGTTCCAAATGAATTCTTTTTGTTGCTTTGTCAATTCTCTCGATTGGATTAAGTTTGAGTATTTGAGTTTGTATTAAGGGTGTCAAACGGGCACCCTTAATACAAACAATTAGTTCTTACTTTTACTAATGTGGAAACAATTGGTGCATCGTTTCTTTTTGGAATTTGAGAGTACATATTGATAAGATTTGAGATACAAAAATATAGGAGTTATGTTGCTTATTGGGCATGAAATTCATATTAAATAACGAATTGAAATTCTTTTAGATGCTTTGTCTTTACTCGTTTCCTTTTCATTGACATTCTTACAACTTTAATAAAACATTCATAATGCCTTAAATTGTGTGGGTAGGCTCAATATAAATTAAATATCCATACATGGTCTCGCTGCCTTGATGCTACAAAGAGGCCTACCTTTTATGATCTAATCTTTAATAATAGACTTAACAAAGATTAATAATTTGTCTTAACTGATGTCAGGAGGACTCGCTTCGGAATAAGTATATAAATAAAATGGCAAGGTCGTGGAGGCACGTCTTGTTCCAATTTTCTTTCTCCTCAAAAAAATAAAGTTTTTATTTTAATTAACTTCGAATAGGCTTCACTTTTAGGTGCGACACACGAGCTAAGGTCGGGAATACTCGTCTTGGTTAGTGTATGCTAGGGTCGGGGATACTCGTCCTAGTTTGAGATTAATGAAGTCATCAACAATAAAGGCGAACATAGGCAAAACATAAAAAACCAAATAAAGCACAGTTTATTTAAAATTAATTTAAAGCCAAATGTAGTCAATGAAGCGACCGTGCTAGAACCACGGGACACAGTGAATGCCTTACACCTTCTCCCCGGTCAATATAATCCCTTACCCAGACTTTATTTTCGCAGACCAATAATAATAGAGTTAAATTTTTCTTTGACTAGGTATTCAAAAAAAAGGTGACTTGGAACACCCAAAAATCAATTTCAAGTGACGACTCTGTAAATAAAATAATCCCTACTCAAATTTGTCACTTTAATTGGATAAACTTTTTAACCCACAATCCACAACACAGATATCTTTTTGGGGGTAGAAAAGGGGTGTGACATTGTCAGCTTGAAAGTTGGGATTGAGACTCATTTGGAACATTCATTTAACCATTCTCCTTGATGTTATTCACGCTTCCTACCTTAATTGTCATTGATATACATATGTTTGGCGAGGAAGAGCGTAAAGCACGAAGGGTGATGCCGTGCCATTGCATATATATTATCATGTGAAGAAAAGTGTGAAGCACGAATGGTGATGCCGTGTCATTTCATTTGAGTGTAAAGCACGAAGGGTGATGCCGTGCCATTTCATTTGAGTGTAAAGCACGAAGGGTGATGTCGTACCATTTTATTTGAGAGTAAAGCATGAAGGGTGATGTCGTTCCATTTCATTTATATTATCATGTTTTTATATTATCACGAGTTCATGGCACGAATGGTGTTTCCGTGCAGGCGAGAACGAGGGACATGCATTATGTTTTGATATCTTTTCCTTGTGTATACGTTCATGCCTTTACCTTGAGTTGTTATTGTCGTACCTATGTTTCCTATGTGACTTGTCGTTATTGTTCTATTTTTGTTCTCTATCTCAATTGTTGTTTTGTTCCCCATGCTTTCTACTTGTTTAACTTGCAAATATCATGCCTACTTCCTGCTGTTATATCTACATCCGTGTCGTATCTAGTTTGTTGCACTTTAGTATAAGCTTTCTACCATATTAGTCATTCATGCTTCTATTTGTTAGCTTATAAATATCATGCTTATTTGTAGTATCTACATCTATGCGTTCTACCTGCTAGTTAGGTGAAATTATGTTCTTCTTTTCTAATTGATGTCATCACTTATATGTTTCCTACCTTGTCATTACTGTTATCGACATTCCTTTCACCTGGTTGGTACTGTTACACGTATATTTGGTGAGGATGAGACAAATGCACGAAGAGTATTGCTGTGCCATGGAATTTGATGTCTTGAGTATATTTCTCACACTTTGAAAGTTATGGATTTATTACTGTAATTTGCTGGTTATCGCTCTAGGAAAGGATTGGTCGTGATATTAAGGAATATTAATCGTGGTTCTTCTAGAAATCATTTACTGCTTCGCATAATTGTTTCCTTGTACTCTATTCTATTATGTTCTAGTATTGATATCAGTGAGTATCTTTTAACTAAAAAGCCTCGTCACTACTTCACCGAAGTTAGACAAGGTACTTACTAAGTACATGTGATCGGTTGGAGCAGAGCTGCGGGTGATGTCGGCAGCTGACTCTTAAGATGTTCGTGCCTTCCGGATGTGGCTACCACTTGTCCCTGGGTAGTTCTAGAGTTGAACTCTGTTTAAGTACATTTCAAACAGAAGTTGAATTTATTTCATATCGGTTTTTGCAATAATCTAGTATGCTCATGTCTTGTATTACCAGTCATTGGGTCATTGTTTGGAATCCAACTATATCAATTGTTGATCATATTTATTTTATTAAAATTGTGTTAACCGTTAATTGGGTGACCTAATGAGTCGGGTTAGATGCCATCGCGACTTGTGAGTTTTGAGTCGTGACAAAATCCTACAAAGTTTTTCTCTTTTTATATATGTGGAGGTCTCAACTAAATTATAGAATTTTGCAATTTTATTGTTATTGAGAGGTGGGGACGTAGATGTGTACGCTGCAAGCAAATGATGAGAAAGGGACCAGGGTTCACATAATAAAAGTTGTATTCCTGTTCCTTACTATGTAAGATGTAACACATACATTTCCATATATTTTTTCACCTACTATTCCTGGATCTTAAAATAAAAAAGATAAATTGAGTCTTGGATATAAATTCTAAAATCATTCTGGAATTAATGAAAAGTAAAGCTGCATGCCTGGCACTATATGGAATAAATTAAAAATAAATCCAACATTTTGTCCAAATTATTTGTACCAAATATCAATAAAACAATAGCAAATATCTAAGAAAAGACTCACTATTGGGTCAACAAGATATACAGATTTTGTATTTTCCCTTTCTCTCTGTACAGAGAGATAGAATTTAAATTATATACAACGTCGGTCTAAGAAATTTTTTACATTATATCATGTCATTGTAATCAGATACCATGTTTTATTTTCAAGATTGCAAATCTTATATTCTAACGGCTTGTTTAGATGGTTGTTACCTATTGTATTGTATCGGATTGTTATTTTAAATATAGTGTTTGCTTTGATTGTTACTTAAATTTCATTGCACCATATCGTTAAATCCATCGTTACGTAAGGACGAAAAGTGTCACTTTATGGAACGATCAATTTGGTGTGGTTGCGTCGTTACTTTATTTTTTTCCTCTCATCTTGTCCTTCCTTATTATTAAATAATTTTGTGTTTTCCTTTACCCTAACTTGTTATATAATAATTCTACATCGTATCTTACTTTTTCTTTATAGCATTGCAAGTTTATTCTTCATTTCGTTGGTGCATGACATCATGAAAGATGGCAAACAACACAATCTATCCAAATATTGTATACATCAAAATAATACGATATAATACAATACAATATTATACGATATATTATGAAACGATACCTAACAGCCATCCAAACAAGTTGTAAGGAAAATTACCTACAGATATCTGTGTAACTACTGTGTGTGAGAGAGAGAGAGAGAGAGGAATCAGCTTTATCCAGAAAAGAAGAAAAGAGAAAATAGTGATTAATTTACAAGTGGGTATTAAGATTAAGGCCCATGAAAGCGAAGGTGCAGAGCCGAAGGTCGCTATTAAAGGGCCCATAAGAATGGACCTCAACTTGAAAAAGCCCACAGTCAGCAGTTGTTTGTGTAAAATGAAAAATATTAAGAAAAAATCCGTTAAAATGTTGACTTTCAAATGACAAACCACAATTGGGAAAAAGAAAGAAGAAAGGGATTGTGGGAAAATAGGCTAATGTTGCTCTCACCTCCTCTTTCTCCTTTATATTAAACAAAAAAAAAAAAAATTCGTTTTACTCATGTCCTCTTCGTTGATGTAAGAGACGGAGAAACCCCACAGGTGGATAAGTTTTAATTCTATGTTGCTTTATGAGTTTTCCTTTTTCTTTATTTGTTTATATCTTTTTTTTCAATAAAGATCAAAATTACTTCCTGTGCATTAAATAATTTCAAAGTTTGCCGGCGGATCTAGGATTTGAAGCATACAGAAACCTCAAGTTAATATTACAATAATAATGGAATTCTTACTGGATTCATATAAATCCGTAGCCGACCCTTTATCCGCTCGTGACTTGGTATACTTCTCCTATCATGATATTTTAATCCTAATATTTTTCGATTCAACTTGTCAATAATAGGGAATTAAAAGCTAAAAAAGAAGGATCTCTTTTCTTTTAGCAAAATTAAAACTTTACTTCAATAATTTGGGATTGAGACCGGCTTAAGTGTAAGCAAATGTGTACTAACGATTAACATAATCTACTTCACGGGTGGAGCTAGTAAGGGTAAGTAGCTTTAATTGAATCTCTTTCGTCAAAAATTTATAGGGTTAAAATATTATCTATAAAAACTATTAAATTCCCTTGACATAGGAACTTTTGTTAGTATTAGTAAAAGGGTCCAAAAATTACTTTAAATTATATGTTCAAATCTCAATTATGGCTTCGCCACTTGACTCAACTTATTAATAAATTTAGGCGTAGTCGTTGTTCTAGAGTGAAGCTCCACATCCAAATTTATAATAGAAAAACATGCAGAGAAAATGATTGATATTATATGTTAGCAGTAATGTTTAGAACTAGAAAACTCCAAACACGCATGGAAGAAGCCATGCATGACGAGATCATGCTCCATCAGAAGTCTACTGATTTTCCAGATAGTAACTTGTCCTAATAAATAAATAAATAAATGAAAGGAACAAATAAAAAGTCAAAGTTGAATTGATCTTGAATAAAGTCTAATTCTTACAGTTGTCAAGCTTCAAGCAGAATCAAATTCTAAGAATAGCTCATAGTTGTCTGATCTTTCTCTTGCGAATAAATGAAATTTTTATAACAGAATATTTGCGTTGTTGGCTTTTCGATTATTTATTTTTGTTGAAGTTAAATTAGTATTGTTGCATCATATATTGCAGATGAGTTCGGGTTAACATAATTATCAAAAATTAATGAAAATTGAATTATGCGTTGTGTGATACTCTTTTCATCTTCTTAATTCTCTAGGTAAATAATTCACAAAGGTGGAGATCTATTTGGCACTTTCGGATTAACCTATGAGTAATCTACAAAGAAACACCCTAATGAAGACGAGATAACAATAAAGGTAAAAATTTATTTGCATTGGGTATTTATAGTAAATCACATTAAATTACCCTGGTTAAGTCACAAGGGAGTTACAGATGTGAGAAAGTATAGTATTAACTTGGTTAAGCAAGATAAATTTATATTCAAATCATGCATTTATTGATTTGATAAATAATCGATACGAGTAAATTTTCACCGCTATGTTACCATTAAGGGGTAGCTATTGATACAAACAAAGCAGTGGCTAATAGTAACCAAATGGACAATCGGCCTTGGAAATGGTTCTGCTGGAAAAAGATCCATAGGCAATTACTAGTTTACCCATTCTTTATTCTTCCTAGGGTGTAATTTTAACAACAAAATTAATAAAATTCAAATTTTAAGTTTCTCAAGCGAGCGAAAACTCTTTAATAGCCTGTTCGGCCAAGCTTTTTTTTTGGGCCAAAAGTGCTTTTTTTGGCCCAAAGCACTTTCGGCCAAAAATTGAGGTGGTTGGCCAAGTTTTTGGAAGCACTTTTCTGAGAAGCACTTTTGAGAAAAATACACTTAGAAGCAGTTTTCAAAAGCTTGGCCAAACACTAATTACTGCTCAAAAGTGTTTTTCTAATTAATTAGCCAAACACAAACTACTTCTCACCAAAAATACTTGTTTTAAAAATACTTTTGAGAAAAGCACTTCTTAAAATAAGATGATTTTAGAAGCTTGGCCAAACGGGCTATAAGTCTTGCTTGCTTAGACATTCAGTTTGATAATGAGGATCCATCTACCAATTTGAATTATATGACATTTGTTTCCTCCAATTACTCGATCGTCACCAGGAGGAAATTGAATGTAAAATGAAAGAAATCAATCTTGGATCGAACGTACAATAAAACTTTATACAATAGACGTAAATCTTCACTTTTATTCTGTGAATATTTAGGATGTAAATGTTCTTTCCTTTTTACAATATTAAGTATACTGTCAAATGGATTGTTCTTTCTTTATAACAAATTGCGAAATTTAACCTTGAAAACGCAACTGAGGGTCAATATCTTTACCCAATTAAACGGCCCAAACAAGACATGCCAGTCCAAAATAACGAAATTGAAGTGAAGTGTAACAACCTGAAAGATGTAAGCTTCTAAACTCGAGGACTGATACAAGTTTAGTAGCATGTGCAATAGGCAGCTCAACTTTCAGGCAAGAGGTACAACTCAGCGAGTCTGGAGGAATTTGGACAAGCAGCCCCGACATCAAATAAGAAAATGCTTTCACTTCTTATTCAAGTCGTTAGACTAGAGCACTGATCCCAGATGTCAGCCAGCTGAAACAGAATTCTAGACGGAAGTTGCAGCGTACGGACTCCCAATGACACCAAACTAAACTTCGAACGACTAGAAGGATACATATACCCAATGGTGTGGTCAAACTAGTCGGAGTTATTAGCTACTCCTAGCAACGCAAGGTGGTCTGTCCACGGTATACCCCTCACCCTCAGCTATATATGGGATCGAAAGTGGAATAAGACCAAATACAAGATATAAAACTCAAGTCAACTTTATATAAAGAAAATTGCATAAAATCTTTTGAAACCGTACTGGCGGAAAACAGCTTCAATTCTACGTACATAATGAATCAGCAAAATTCCTTCTTTTACCAAAAGAATGTAGGAACTGCTAAAATACAACAACTGCACAAGCATTACATAAGAAAAACTGACAGAAAAGAAATGGATACTGATTTATCTACGTCTTGGCCTGGAGAAACTTGGGGATCCAATATGTTGTGAACCCCTAAAATTTCTACTGGGAGAATCCATAGGTCCTTTAAAAGAAGCATATGCTGCCTTTGCTGATTCTGGAACAGAGTCCAGGGGAATTGATTCCACAAAGCATGCTGTATTGATTCTAGTCCTCTCAAGTTCAGATTGAAGTAGCTCAGAACTATACTGCTGGGCAAGAGCCTGAGAATTAAAACACAATTGAAATGCAAGTAAGAAAGGTGGAGGAAACAACTCAATGACACTGTCTAAACTAGACACTTTGGTGAAAGGCAGCACTGTGGCCAGGCAAAGCAGAAAAATTGTCGGGTGGATTCAGTGATAATAAGCAATACTCTGTAAGAAAGTCTATCTTAACTGTACAGATAACTCAGAAGGTAAGCAGAAAAAAAAATCTGAAAAGAAGAGCATAGAGAGCAAGTGTTACTCACAATCAGGTCATCCGGTGATACAGTCATCCCTTGCTGCCGGTCATCCAGAAATACATCATCACTTCCACGTGTCGGCCGGCGGCTGTGAGTTGGAGTCTCAGTAGCCTCAGCAACACACTCTGTTGCTTTCTCTAAGAGGACCCCTTGTAATGTTTTCAGAGACTCCCTTGCTTCATGTGTAAAATAAGGATTCAATATGGTCTCGAAGTAATCAAGCTGCACGTTTAGCCGCACAAACCATCAGAAAAAATCCCAGGAACTATTTATGTCTTTTGGCTCAACACTGAATGCTGCAAACCTAGAGGAACCAAAAGTACTCAAATAGCAAATGCAAAGCATCAATTTGTATTTAAACCATTAGAGCAAAAGTCATCTGACAGCACATAAATGTCCGAGGCGCAAGTTAACTGAACATAGCAACAGTACAGTGTCAATTTTTAGCTTTAGTACGTAGTTATTATTTTCCATTATTTTTTATGAGACTCAGTAGACTGCCAATTCACCTCAAGCATAAGCTGGCAAAAGCCATTCGCGTCTAATGCTTTGAGATCTTTGTCTTGATTTTCATGGAAAAGACTTAGGAAAGTATCAATTAAGCCTTCAACAAGAATACCAAGCGTCCTGTCCAGTAGAGGCTTACAACCAGCGAAGACCTGTGAAGAGAAAAATCAAATTACAAAGACGACCAAGTAATAAGGAAATTTACAAAATTAACTAGTTCAGCAACAGTATGCCCATAAAATAATCAGGGAAGTTTACCTCTGCATGTACACCTACTAGAGTGTGCAGCAATTCCACAGCAGCATCTCGCACACCCTGCAAGGCAGAAAAGGCCATGCTACCGTTCAAAGGTGAAAACACACGAAGTTAATGAGAAGTGTCTTTCTCACCTTAACTGCTGGCGCAGCACCCCATTGCACTCCACCATCCAAGAAATAGTTTATAGCTGCTGCTCTAATCAAATTTGTCTGAAAAAAATATGCCAAAAAATAGTTATTATGGAGCCTTTATTTAAGAAATGTATGACCATATCAAGCACAACACATAAATGTTGCAACTCCCTCTTTTTAGGGGGATATTGTACATCTTCCACACCCATGAGGGACCAAAAGATACATCATCCAACTACCTGTCTCCCAATTATATCGAATTAAATAATTAGGGGATGAGGGTTAATCGCAGCACATTGTATTTTGATTCTGAAAAAGGTACATGAACAAGCAATTTGTATGAAAGCACAATGACTATAACTGTATAATTGAATAAACATTTTGCCACATGCTTGGTGCAAATATTACTCATTCAAGAATCTCCAGAGACGTGCAGTAGTTTCTTGACTCAAGGTTCCATTTCTCTTTTAGATTCTTCCAGGTAAAAAATTGATACAACAGTTTTATGTCATACCTTTGCAAAAGTGTACTGTTCAAGGACCTTCTCTTCAAGCCCAGTAAAAGACATAATCAATTCTTGGATATCACTGTCCTCTTCATCCTTACCCCTAAAGTAGATATCATAATGACATGATGTTAAACATAATATTTGGCAGTTAAACAAAAATCTTGCCGAAGTCAAGGGAGAAAAGGCCTAGGAAATGATCAACACAGTCTTCTCATTTTTTCTTATTCAACATAAGCATAAGAGTTCTATGCAAAATGTGCAAACCAGTAATGCCCGGTGTAACCAACCATTTTATGAATCTCACCTTGAAATTCGTTCTGCATGTTGTTAATATAAGAAATAACATTCCTAAGTCTATCCAGCTTACTTGCTGGGATTTTCCAATATTTCTTATATATTTTGGAGCAAGATATCATCAAAATGCTTATAACTAAATGTGTAAGCTAAAGAGCAGAAAGTAATTTTGTACCTCGACTGCAGCCAAATTTGTTTGTATTTGCAGTACAATTCACGAGCAAGTTCATCTTTACAATATCCAATATTACTTAGAACCATCAGCAGCTGTCGATGTGGATCAACAATACTTCCTGGTAGGGGATCAGATGATTTTTCTTCTGGTTCAAGATATCCATTTTGAAAATACGGACTTTCTTTGTTGGATTTATTCAGGTTAAGCTGACTTCCAATTTGCTCCAGATGACCTATAATTATCAGGGAAAACAATTTGTATCAAGCTCTGAAGTCTTTCAGCTACTGAAATGCTAAGGTATCAACTTCTACATACCAGCAAAATTCAGCAAACAATTCAAGAAGGCAAGTCTAACAGATTCCTGGATTCCTTGAAGCTGCAAGAATATGTCTTCTGACTTCATCGCCTCATTCCGCAAAGACTCAATCATTCTGGAAAGAATAAAAGCTTAGCTAACGAAAAAGTAAGAACCGAACAAAAGTTGGGACACATTTAAAACTCTCATAACAAAGTAACAGACTTGTTCTCTGATGGCCTAGATACACTGTCAAATACGGCTTTACCACAAGAATAGTTCATCTTTGCTTACAAGAATTATACAGCCTTTTGATAGATTTCCTTGTAACTTTTTAACCACTGAGGGAGGAGATGTGCTTAGAGTGAATGGAGATCATCGATTTCCTTGCAAATTTTTAACCACTGAGGGAGGAGATGTGCTTTAAGTCCCTACGTAGCATGAACATGGATAAAAATGCTGCTTAAGAGACACTGAAGAAACGAAAATCTCTATGTTAACTCCATTTAATATTGTTTTTGATGCCTATGCACAATCAATTCTAGAGGTAGACAGCAGAAAAGGCAGAAAGTTCTAAACTTCGTCTTCCAATGCTCAGGCACTAAAAATAAATCACGTGGAAAGAAAATGACATGGATATATATTTGGACTCCTCGTGTTAATTAAAGAAGCATGGGTTCCTTTTTACGCCTTTGGCTCCTTAGTACTATACAGCTGCTACCTCCTTTATTTATCAAAAAAAGGTCAAAGCTGTGACATACATATGTACTGAGAGCAATGTGTTTTTCTAGCAGTGATATGATATTAGGCATGATCCTAGAACCTCTAACGAGGGGTCCACAACCAAAAAGTCGTCCACCAATTCAGACAGAATATCTAAGTAGTATGGTTCTCAGTAAAGTATATTAACATTTTATCCACTCATTGTCAAATCTCAGAGATGGATATGCCTTCTTGCTTCCTTTTTTCATTTTTTTCCCTTTTCGGGATAAAGGTCAAACACGGATATGATTTTCGACCAGGTAAGGATATCCATATCCCACGCAAACCAAAATGACTTACTATCCACAGCTAATAATATTAGGTTCCACCCATTCTAAAAGACACCACATTTCCATGTCCCTCCAACAACAAATAAACAGCATGATTGCAAACCTACTAGAATGTTCTAACTTTTAACCTATGTTAAAGATAAACACTTAATCAGTTGGTAATTCCCAAAACTCTAAAGGAGTCACAAGTTAGATTAAATCATACACGACTCTCTTCAGGAGAGATAAGAGGTGCTGAAGAATCAACCACTTCTTAACTAAGAGCTTATGCATCTTCCTAAGCAGAATGATTTTTGGGGCCTTGGGATACTTTTAGAAATCTCACGAGAATTCATTCACAAGCCTACCCATCTCTATTCGCCTTTTCTATCATTAAGAGCATGCAATCACGCCTCAATTTGATCCTAAAAGGATTAGTGATATCCATCATCTGCAGTTTGCGCCTTCAGATGCTTCCATCTTATCTTTACACATTCTCAGTAGGGGACTCCTTTTCTTGCAATGTCCACTCCATCCTTGCAAAAATTTGAATAACAGCTAGTACGAACAAATACACGATCCTTTTGGTATCTCTTTATTCATCACTTTGTTACTCAGCTTTTAAGTGTTACTCATATTTTCACTAAATCTGTATGTGCTTTCCTCATTCCTCAATATATCTCAGGAATTTCCCTTCGCCTCTTCTATTAAGCAAAGGTTCCACTTAAGTTAAAAGGTAATAGAGACTTCGATTTCCATCACATTTGAGAAGACCTAGAACAATCAAGTCCTTGGTACATTATTTAACAAACAATGTAATAATGAAATATGTTTTTGTTATTGTTTTGCAAAAAATACTTGAGGAATCTTTTGGTCTCTCTCACTCATTTAATGAGTTTTTAGCACTAAACTCCAAGACTTGATAATAGCTGGAAAGGTAAGATTTGAGGGAATTGTCCCTTCTCGCCATTTGCCAGTGAATGGCGTACATGGACACACTCTAGAACCAGTAAATTCTAAAACCGCCTTAAATTTAGTACATAAGGAGTGGGAGGAGAATCAGTGGAACCTCTATATGGTCTATCACATCTCTATCTGTTCTAGAGGTCCCAGAGAAAGAAGAATTAGTCATCTTCAGGTTCTAATCTTTGTGACAGCTATTCTCATTAGCAAAACTTTCTTTCTAGTGAAAAAACACGTCTTATCAATAATTATAACTGCAGCATAATCTTTCTTACGTAAGTAAGAGGTACCTTTTGGTTAAATTTTTACCTAATTTATAAAATAAAATTTTCACCCATATACAAGTGGTATATAAATGTAGTGAATCTACTCAAAAAATTTAGTTTAGAAGTTCAGATTACGCATGCAAAGCCACAAAGGACCCTTGATTTAGCGAGTTCTTAAGGGCTTATAGCTTCCAAAGACAACGAAAAGTTAACAATTCCTTCGTCAAGTTTCCTCATTCAAGGGAACCAAGTGATGTTTAATAAAGCTGGTCTAAGGCTCACATAGGTGCAAATTACCACTTATTCACTCTTGCTCAAGTCATGTACTCATTCTAAAGTCTTGCAACCCTAGATTTGAAGCACTTCCCAGTGTCGAAGCTTTTTTCCTTCTTTTTTTTTTTTTTTGACAAGTAATGTCAAAGCAACTTTAAAAAAAAAATAAAGAAGTAACAGTAAATGTCAAAATAGCAAACATGTTACATAATGAGAGAATCTAGCTACCCAGACCGTTCAACTTACTGCCATATGTAGGGGTAACTGGATACTAATGTCTTTATGTATAAACATGTACAGCATGTAACAAACCTCTACAACTTACGAATTGATCTGATCCATTGCAGATGTGATAATTGAACGGAAAGCCAAAGGCAAGGAAGAAATGGTATATGGAGATCTATTCCTTTCTAAAATAGATACTGGGAACCAGGATTCATCTTTTGATATCTCTTCAACTGTAGTCCGCATCCATGAACAGAGCCTCAATATGTAAACTTTTGAGACCTCACACTGAAGTGTTCGCAGTGCTGCAACTGTTACGAAGGAATAAAGTCAATCAGATACCTCTCATGCACAATAGTCTAAGCAACTCTAAAATTTACGTACTAGCAACTGAAGGCGCTGATTCTTTTGCTTCAAAAGCTTGACATGCTTTGGATATCTCCTTTATGGCATCACTCATGTATGAGCAAAGAATATTTGATTCTTCAAGATCCCCAAATGCATTCTGGACCTGTGGGAGTAATTTCAGTACTCAGATGCATTAAAAAGAAGCAAAACGAACATATGAAATCATAAGATGTTACACCTCTTCCACCCCGGGACATACAAATCAATTGCAAAGCCTAGTTGCAAATTTGTTTTCTGGAATGCCAAAACGAGGTTGATAACAGAAAGACTAACTACAGCTTGCTCCTAGTGTAAAAGAATGTGAAAACTTAAAAGGGTACAAAGCCAACAAACTGAAGTAAGGAACTTAAGCAGTTTGGGTGTAGTCATGCTTAGATTTGTCACAGTAATCATACTGTCTGAAAGAAGGAAACGCAATGGAGTACTTCAAATCCAAATTCTGTGAGCCACAACCGTCCAATGAATCTAACTTCCTCCTCCGATATAGACTTTCATAGATAAACCAAAACCAACTGCGTCGTCAAAAAATGCTGGAAAGGTTATGCTAACACAGACAAACATGGGTGAAAAGTTTACATACAGAGGTTTTCATGGGGATACATTTTCATTATAAACACCTTCGAAAGGCTGCTCGTTAGATAATTCGGAGTAATTACATAATAGTGAGTTCAACAAAACCCCTTCCCAGAAAAGAATTACATAATAGTGACCTCAATACAATAAAACCCCTTCCCAGCAAAATAAATAGAACAAAGAGAAGTAATGTGCAGCAGGCCTCGATCCTCATTGATTGAAAAGCAAAAAGTTTGGAAGTGATAGTCAGATTTTTTTCTTTTTGGCGCGACAAATTTGGAAGTGGGAATATTCCAATAACTATTCCTATTACAACCATAAATGGAAGACAACAAAGTCCACAAACTACTCAAAGATTACATATATATCTATACTTTACTCTCCTACCATCAAGATTGGACAATTACCTTGGATTCATAAGCTGATATAGTACTGCGAACCATCCCAGCAACTTCATCAAGTGAATGATTTGAGTACTTCCCATCTCCCGCTTTTTCTTCACTTTTGTTCGCAGAGGCATTCACATTTGAATCAGAGGATACTTGAGAAGACTACAGAACCAGAAGAAAGGTCCATTGAGATCAAAGAAACTAGCAGATGGAAATAAATAACAAATGTTGAGAGATGAGACTGCATATCTTATAGGGAAAATACACAAGTTACCCCTCAAACTTGTCCCCAGAACTCAGTTACACACCTAAACTTTACGGACGTTCTATTACCCCCTTATTTTTATCCGATGTGAAATTAATATCACCCTAAGAGGTGATGTGGCAAAGGAAGTGTTTTCACCTCACTAGAAGCGATTAAAAACTGAACAAATGTGATTTTTCATTAGACGCTGCAATTAACTACAATTGATTAGTTTGTATTAAGTGAAATACAAAACCCTTTATCGTTCCTACTTTTGTTTTCTTATTCATTTCTCTTTTCTTTATTTTCCCTCTCTTTTCCCTCATCATCTTTCTGTTTCCTCCATTTCCGATAGAGTTCAGCTGCTCGCCTTCTATTCACTCATCATTTTCACCACTTTCAAGCCTCTCGTTCCAGTTATAGAAAATAAAATTATTATTTTTCTTCCCCGAAAGACTCCCAAACAACCAGCAAAATCACCCCAACAACACTTCACCCCCAATTAAAAGCACCCTTCAATCTCTCATCTTCACCGGAGCCAAAATTCATTTCCTTGAGAATTGATGACAACCCACAAATTTGCCAATGAAACTGCACGTAGAACTATCCAACAGGAACAAAGGGGTAAGCGGGTTCTTTGAGCGGAGAAGGGCGGTTTACTGGTGGTAGTAGATTTGTACTTTGAAATCAAAAAACAAAGCTAAAAGGTAACAATGGTGAATCTTTCATGAGGTATTATTGAACCAAAATTTGGGATAACAGTGGCTATGGCGTCAGAGGGGTGACGGAAGTGATATTGGGAGGAAAAAAAAGAATGAATATAATTAGTGGTTAGTGAATTTTGTGGATAAGTGTGAATAATAAAAAGAAAAAGAGCAAATGAGAACAGGAAGAAAGAGTGAAATAATAAAAGAAAATTAAAGTACCTTGACCAGACCAAGGATCACAATAAGAATTATCAATGATATATGGCGAAGTAATGACAATTTTATTAGCATCTATATCTGCTAACGTCATTATATTAAAGTACTATAATTTATTACTTTCAACCATAGTGTGAGTTGAAAACATAGAAGAAACATAAAGACTACATAACAGTAAGAGATCACGACTTCAAGCATAAGTCCCCTCCCACTTGTGATAAACATATCTAGCACAACTATTTCAAACCCCAAAGAGGAAAGAGCTCAGAAGACAATGTTTCAACTTGTTTCAGTATCAAGTTTAAGTTATTGTACCCAGGTACTTGTCATTAGTCAAGCAGAGATAAGAGTTACTTTTGACACCACGATGTAGAACAGCATGTAAGCATCGTTAACACTATGTAGCTGCTTCGCCTTGAATGTGTCGTCCCAAGAATAATGACACAAACACTAATAGGGGAGCCATATTTTTTAGAATCACTATGCAAAAATGCAAAATCCCAGCAATAAGATAGTGCTGGACAGTAACAAACGTCATCTTTACGGAGCCAAAGAGTTTTTCTTTGACAAAACTCTTTTCAAAAAGCTTTTAAATATTCAGGTGGTTGTGTAAAGCAGAAGAGTTGGTGGAAGATCATCCCAGCATGCATCTGGTGGACACTATGGAAAGAAAGGAATGCAAGATGCTTTGAAGATAGAAGTAGCCCAGTACAGAAGATTAAGATGAATTGTATTTTGTTATTTCACTTTTGGTGTAAAGAAAAATATGTAGATGAAGCAGAATCTATCATAGATGTCATAGGATCCCTGTGAGATGTGCAGGTGATATTTTTGCACTTTGTAATCTGTAAATATGAATTCCAGCACTTCCTTTGTGCTGATGTTTTAATATACCCGTTACCCATTTCAAAAAGCTTTTAAATATTTTAACAATAAAAATGTTACTTATAGTACTTTTTATTTAGTTTTTAAATAGATAAATTTTACATTAAATATTTAAGAAATCAATGTCCAAATCCACACTGAATTAGATAAAGTTCAGCCCCGTACTGCGAACACCAATTCTTTTAGGGACGAGGGAGAATCATTAGTTTTAAATAGCACCAAAAGAAATCAGATATTTCCTCTTTGTGTTTATCAAGCTCTTTGGTTTTTGACACGTTTTAACTTTATAACAGGATCTTGATTACAAACCAAGGGCAGATAACAGATGTAACTTTGTTTAGATATCTATTAATATCGACCAGTGACAGAAGATTTACATTATCAGACCATTTCTTTTTTTTGAAATTAAGTAGATACATTATCAGACCATTTCTTAACTGCATGTTTTCAATCTTCATGGATTTTCCTCTCGTCCTAGATAATAAGAGCTCAATCAGAAACTAGTGAAATCAGTAGGTCAGATTAACAACAAACCAAAGAAAGAAAATTGACAATTACTTTTCTTTTTATAACCGTGGTGTCCGGAGCAACTTGCGGGCACCTAGACTAATTCCACAGGAACCTCCCACTAGCACAGGTACCTGGTAATCCTATCCACCAAGGCTTGGACAAATGGGAGGAAATCACCAAGTATTTTTGCCTCCGCTGGATTTGAACGTGAGACCTCATGGTTCTCAACCCACTTCATCGACCACTAAGCCATACCCTTGGGTGCAGAAAATGAGAATTACTTCTAAACCTAATACACAAATTGTATTCAGAAACTGTGTTCTTACAAGACTCAAAGATTATGCAAATCAACTAAGCAAACTGAGGTTAACCAAACTTATCAATGATTGTCATCCATTTTTTGAATTGTTTAAAAAATAAATAGAAACCCCCAAAAATGACAAGTGCAAGATGCAAATTTAACTGCTTTTGTTTTGACACTGAAATAACTCAAAAACACCACAAAAGCTCTGGCCCTCATTGACTTTGTAAATTATCAGAAAATGCCTTGTTTATATCCTTCGGATTTTGCACCGACCCAGTTACAAAGTATACTTGGAAGAAAAATTCATTACCTTTGCAAATTTCCCGCTGAAAACTGCAATAGCTACTCTCCAAAAGGCAGGCACATGATGGATAATTACAGCAGTTAACCTCCTTATATAACTTCCTCTGAGAGCATCAACCTTTTCACCACTAAATTCCACTTGTTGTGAATCACCCGGCAAATATGTATTTTCATGAGAATCAGAGTAATCAACATCTGACTGATGATCATTTGGGATAGAAAATTAGTACATTAATTTTTAAATCCAGTTAATTATCAAATGTTTCTGATAACAAGCAGTTGGGCTTACAGAATGGTTCAAATCTTGCTGAATTTGCCTCCATTTTGCATCAGATAAAGCTCTTTCACGCATCTCATTCCGAAAATTTTCCGTCCTTGCTTCATGATCCAAAGTGCATTTCTCAAGCAAACCTCGGATTCTGTGGTTCTGTCAGATTGACAACAAAGAGAACATTGCAGAATTTAGTCCCAACCCAAAATATGGAAATATTTACCATATCATACGCCTCAGATAAAGAAAACGAAATGCCAACTATGATCTATGCAGAAGAGAGAGGGTTTCACAATTTTCTGTTTTTAATGAAATGTGAGCTTGCTCATATGGCCGGTCCCAAGCACAGATAAAGGAGGAGAGTTTTGGTAGGCTGGCAGCCAGCATAAAACTTGTCAATTCATGATGAATCCTCATAATACATTTTTATTTGGTATGATGATGATATGAGTTGAGCTTAAATGATAATGTGAGGATTCATATAGCTGACCCCAACTTTTACCATGTCAAGAAAATGGACCTTGAGCCTGCTCAATCCAAAACCTTACTTATGAGGTGAAAATTGTCCAAAACCACCCAAGAAGACAACTTCTCATACCCTCAATCGACGTGGGAACTTAATAGGTTCAATCAATGGGTTCAATCGAAAGGTTAAGAGACATCAAACAACCATGAGTTCAACCGGTAACAAAACTCATAGTAGAGTTAGCAGTTGCTATAAAACAACTCATGATGTAACATTATATCTTGTCAATTGGTCGATCTTTTGTTTCAACTGTTAGTCTCACAAGGCTTTATGTTCAATAAAATTGTCTTTCTAGTAAAAGAAAAAGAAACTAGGAACAAAAATAGAAACTGATGATTGGACCTTGGAGTCCTCACCTGTATATTCAAATAGTGCCACACAGGATCTGATTCGGGTTCCAACTCCAACAAGAGCCTCACATTATTTTCAAGCTGCATGAAGCAATTAAAGTCGAATACGAGTAACAAGTATTTATAGGAAAATATTTAAAATTTTCCTTAAACATAGAAAGTGACAATTTAAAGTATCTGCATTTAGATGGTTGCACACAAATATAAGGTCCATAATTCAAGTGCAATCAGGGTAACCAATTATCAGAACTGTTTGGTTTACCCTCAGTAATCCGGCAATTGAGACCTGGCATGCCTTGATATAAGCAATTTCACCCTTCTTTAGCATAAAATCACATTTCTCCTTCATATATGTAGTAAGATATCCAAACATTTGTCTGGAAGTTCTTTATCACACAGCAAAAGGCAGTTACATTGAGATTGCAGTCCGATATCAATTTATCAGGCTGATTGTCTACTCATATAAGACATTTGATAGATGATATAGGCACACTTCAATATGAATTAATCAGTTACCTCTATGTGTATTCAGTTCTATCTTATACACAGGAAACAAGAAAATAAATTCAGATAGCAGGTGCGAGGTGATCAACAAGTCTGCACCCTACCATACATCACGAAAAGGAGGTCCAAAGAAAACTATTAATATGGCTCACTGCTTCAAGTAAAAGTACGGTGATGATATACAAAGGAACTTTACATGTTGATGCTTAAACCTTGCTAAGCTTTGAGCAACCTAACGTTGATCATGACCTCCCAAATTCCAAGAAGTGCTTTAGAATTTAGACGCAAAAAGGAGTGTTAGGAGAAGCTATTTGCAGCCAGGAAAGCTCACTCAGTAAATTAACCAGCTAATATACAATTATAAGATACCAATAATTTTATAAAAGAAGAACACCAACTAAGTCCCTAGACAGCAGTAACAGTACAAAAGGATACCCTAAATCATTATGAACTTTAAAGGACACTATAAAAGAACATGTTTGAGGCATTTCGATCCTATCACAATTCAGCATTAACAAGAAAAAACAAGTATTAGCTAGACAAGACAAGCAGAAGAGTGATATGCATCCTTGGGTATTAGAGTCAAATGTCGTATACCTCTCATATATGGGGTTATCCCTTTTCTTAATATGTAATCACTATTTATCCCAAAAATAGGTAGCTCAAATGGATATGACATAAGTAGTCAAATAGAATGGCCTCAACAGGTGACAAAACAGAATTGGATGTCTGATAAAGGGAAAAGGAAGCAAAGGAAGTTGAAAGGCCCTAGGACTATCCCTAATCCACAAATTGAAAGCTCGAGATATATTTTCACATTTTTAAGTTTAGCAAGAGAAGAGTTCTGAGATCTTTAGTCTTTCAAGTTTCAACAATCCAAGTGTATATTAAAGAACACCTCCTTGTGGACTTTAAGAGAACCAAACTATCTACAGTAATGTCCTAATCATGCACTGGTCATAACTTTTTGACTTTTTAATGTTGAACTCAAGATGGTAACCATAACTTACATTTGTTAGGTCAATTTGAGGATCTTCCAGAGACTTATAAAGCTTGCTTTTAAATTCTAGCATAACTCTTTCAACCTCCTCAAGCACACGCTTCAAAATTCCAACCTGACGAAAAGATATTCAATCAAGAGTGAGTAACACAGATAGGGCAAAAACTATGAATAACTATGCAAATTATTAAGAAAGACAGAGATGCAAACAGTAAATCGATTTAGGTCAGAAACTAATCAGAAAAGGTTAAGCATCAGACTATTATTGAACCCGACATGTTAAGGAGCATATAACAATATCAAATGGAACATGACTACAACTAAATCAAAACTAAGCCATGAAAGCATGGAACTCTGTCAAGTTTTAATCAGCTTAACTAATCAGAACACAGTGAGAAGCAGAGGATGCCTAAAGCACCTAAAATATTTCTTAAATTATTAAATACAAGGCCTCATCAAATAAGGCATCAAGGAGGTGCTTGCACCAGTACATTAAACAAATTGTTAGCAAAAAAGCAAAGTCGTCAATTGTATACACGCAGTTAGAAACAGAGGATGTCTAAAGCACCTAAAATACTTCTCAAATAATTAAATTCAAGGTCTCATCAAATAAGGCATCAAGGAGGTGCTCGCACCTGTACATTAAGAAAATCATTAAAAAAAATTGTCAATTGCATACATAGGAGAAGCTTCTGCAAAGAAGTCCTAAACTACAATATATTGTAGGATCCAAGCATAATCAATTACTGGTAGCACCAATTATAACGACTATAAAACAGATTAATAAGGCCAGGAAATATAAAGGCTAACCACAGAAAGGTACACGTAAAAACAAAGATATTAAAACTCTATACGCCATTCTCACTTGGAGGATAATGCACACAACGCAAGCATATGTTAAATTCAAAGCATTAACTAGGTCATCCATACATGAGAAGGCAGAACGATTGACTTTGCTTTCCTGTACTCCCTGACTGCCAGGTCATATTCACCAGTACTAATGCTCTCACGAATCGTGCTGGGCAAGTTAAATAGTGTTCGGAACCTCTGCAGCATTCCTTGAACAGATCTTATCTTCTCAGCTTGAGCCTACACAATAATGTTTACACTCACAAAAGTTTTTACAAAAACAAAACCATAAAGTACCATCCATATTCAAGAGAAGTAAAGAACCAGACTTACATACTCAAATTTTATAACATGTATTAATAAAATATAATGAATTGCGAGCTACTTACTTGTCTTTCAAATAGTGGCCCAAAAGCACGATTAGCAATTGAACTAACTCCTTCGATACAATTAAATAAGTGAGAGGTTCCAGAACCTTCAGGGTCTTCCTCAATCCGTCTTAACTTTAATTCAATATCTACAAAAAGGAAAACATTGCCGCCAAACTAAGCATTTTCTATCATAAATGAAGGTAAGACTATCATAAATGAAGGTAAGACCAAAGTAGCACGTGCTACAGGACGTAAAGCTCACCATCAATTGTCGTTTTGCAGGAAACAAAGCAGTCAAAATTTTCTTTAACCAACTGTTTCTTCTGCAGTGTACGTCCTTTAAGATCAGTCTTTACAGCAAGAGCACCTGATTCTAACTCTGAAGCGCTAGTGTCTTGGTGGATCCGAGACAGAAACAACTTCGGGTCAAATTTCTCAGAAAAGTAATTCAACCTCTCTGCAAGATTATGCAAGAACTTGTAAGAAAACTAGTGTAGATAATAAAAATAGTAAAGAAATAGGTTCATTTGAGGAGAGTATAAAGGTTCTCCTTCAAATGACTTCTTTTGAAACAAGTAGAAATGACCTCATTTTATTAGTTGAATGACACAATTAAGAAAGTTGTTATAGAATTTGGTAAATATGAAAATGAAAAAATTGACCTCCATTACCCACTATTATCATTTATCTACTAGGATTAATGCTTTGAAAAATCCACGCATCAGTAAAAGCAATCCTTTGCTGCTGTCAGCATTTACTCGTTAAGCTTGTCTTTAAGTGGTCCGATACCTCCTTATAGGACATACTATATTGCAGTGCTACAACATTGAAGATAACCTTATAATCGCAATCCAAGCTTCAGATGTTTTCTCACACCACAATATGGTATTTTCTAGTAGAAAAGAACAAATCAATTTTATTTTTTTATTTTTTATTTTTGTACTAAAGAGTAAACAAGCACAAATCATTTCCCTAAGGCTCAACCATATAGGCAATAAGACTGTCAAAAAGCTACTTGAGGTCCTGATTTACCTTATGCCACAAGAATAAACAGAAATGAAGATAAGTGAATTATGACAGACCTAAAGGTAATCACAACACAAGTTTGTAATACATCACAAATAAGATCCCCATAATTGAAACCACAAGCACCTGACAGCCGCAGGAACATAGGCTTGATATCATCCAACCAAATAATACGAAATCATTCAACCCAGTAAATCTTGTTATGAAGATCAATCATATTTATCACTGCATCTACACATACACTTGATAACAATGACTTTGAAGGGGCTCAAGCATAATTCTTTTCCCATTTTCCCAGGCAGTGCTGACCAAATGTGGTCCGAGGAAAATAATGAATCAAAAACAGGCAGCATTATAGAATCAAAAAAATTGGTGACAGAATTAAATACCACGAACTTTGGGGTCTAAATGATCTCTGTCGCCTATGGATGGGGAACTTTGTAAGGTCTCACTGATTAACCGTAATGTTCTGTTGTCAACTATCCTGTCATTAGGAAAACAGCATTCCGGTAAGCACAAGTATCAGGAGAAAGCACTTTCCCAAGCCAGATTTTAAGCAAGAAGAGAAGTACCCCAACTTCAGAGGATCGATGCATTCCATGCCACGAGGAAAAGACTGCAAATTATTAAGAGCTTTTTGTGGTACAGCTGTCTTCTCTGGCTCAGGCTTTTGAGTGGTTGGAACCACTCTTGCCTCCCTCATCTCACGAACTCTGCGTCTTAGCTGCAAAGATTTTCAATAAGTAAATTTCAGAACTTATTCATCACGTTTAAATATCAATTGCCACACAGAAAGGGAACAACCACTCACGGCCTCTGATTTATTTACAAAAGATAAAGAAGACTGTTTAACCAATAACACATACATATTGCTCCTCCTGATTATTTTTTGTAAGGTAAATAATTTACATATAGCTCCATATTGGTATAACAAGACCTTAGGCCATCTCCAACCTTGCCCCCATTTTTTGTCCCCAAAATGGGGATTTCCCCATTTTGGGGACAACTTACTCTAACCATTCCCCCATTTTTTTCCCCAAACTTTTTTATATTCTTCTATCTCTTCTATTATATTATTATCTTTCATTTCAATTTCATTTTTTAATTTCTATTAAACAAATTCCATCTTTTATTTTTATTAATTCGTAATTTCCATAATTAAAACAATTCCATAAAATTTTAAATAATATAATTTGTAAGCAATTATTATAGATTAACTAATAATTCAAATAAAAGTGAAATCATTGCGATACAAGATTAATTAAATACATATTACATAACGATAATATATTTTCAATTTCACTTTTCAATTTTAGCAACATATAATATTTTATATTCGCACCTTTCAATTTTAACAACATCTAATATTTTATATTTGCATTATTCATTTTTTGAGATAATTATATATTTTTTGTACAATTAACTTATAATAAATTAACTTATAATTTTACATAAAAATAATAAATGCATGAAAATTAATTTATCAAAATTATACACCAAAGTTAAGATATAATATTAATATTATAAAGACATTACATAAACATAATTAGGTATATATAAAGAGATAAATTAAAATATTAAACAATAAAATAATAATAAAAAATTGATGAATAGTAATGGGGGAGATGAATAGTGTACCCCATATTTGAGGGAACACTATTCATCCCCCATTTTGGGGACAAAAATGAGGGAGGGTTGGAGCAAAATTCCCCCAAAAATTTCCCCCATCATGGGGGATGGGGGCAAGGTTGGAGATGCCCTAAAGACTAATTCCCTCAAAATGAACAATCCAAGTAATGTGAATTCGAAAAATTATTCAAAAAATGCAAACAGGCTTATAGTAAAGAACGTTACTAGAATAGTAAGCAACTATAATACAAACAGATATGTGCAAAGAGGTTATCCATTGAAGCAAATTTTTTAATAGTATACTTTCAACAGAGTGTTTTTTTATCAGTATTTAAAGTAGAGTTTATGTTAGGCTGCCACCAAGGCACTAAACACTGCACCTGTTTGCCTATGGGCTCTACTTTTTCCTAAAGAGAAGAAACAAACATGAACAATTACTAGCAGTTGATATGTTCATTGTTAACGAAGTGTAATGAACAAATTAAGTACTGACTAAGAACATGAATTAGATAATTTAACATTAGAAACATAGTCACTAAACCTATACCAGAAATAGGGGTGTGCATTCGATTTATCGATTCGATTTTGACCCTTATCGATAATTACTTATCGATTATCGATTTGTACATATGCTTATCGTTATCGTTTCAATAAGGTTTCGATTTTTTCGATTTTGATTTATCGATTTTGGGGGCTTATCGATTCGGTTATCGATTACACCAATAAGAAAATTTGCGGGATTCCACGGAAAGTATATCGCTATAAACGCGCCTAACTAATATGGACAAAAAGAAGCTAAAATAAGGCGAACACCATTTATAATATAAAAATTGTGTCAACAAGCACATGCAACAAAACTAAAGTAAGGGATCAAATGTATGCCACCAACACTCCAACGGTATAAAAAAACAAAACAAAACAAAACACATCATCACGGCTAATTCTGTTTTCCATTAATTTGAACTTCATTCCCTTGATCTTTAAATATGATCATTCCTTAAATGTGGTAGAGGAAATAATAGGGTAAGGGACTTAGGGTAAAGGAAAGGGTATAGATTAGGGAAAATAATATTGTATAGCCGCTTTCAAAATAGTAGCGGAATATATATACATTCTGTATGTTATATTAATCTACACAAATAGGTAATTACTCATTTAACAAGTGTGTACAGTCTAGGGGTGTGCATTCGATTTTGACCCTTATCGATGATTACTTATCGATTATCGATTTGTACATATGCTTATCGTTATTGTTTCAATAAGGTTTCGATTTTTTCGATTTCTATTTCGATAACAAATAATCGATTCGATTTACCGATAAACCGATTCGAATGCACACCCCTAACCAGAAACTTAAAGCCTCATCGTTGCATCTCTATTAGAAATTTCAAATGGTTTCATGATTTTATTCATATATCTCACTTGAGTTTAGTATTTTCAATTCATTTGCCCTTGTTTGTGTATATACTTTCAAGTCATATTTTCTTCCATTACATATTGTTTCACTTTTTCCTTCATTTTTGCCTGACTGTCCCATGCTCCTATAAAGCTTGGCAAAATCCTAACCTTTTCCCCTTTGAGAATTTTCTATGAAGACTTTTCCCCTTTGAGAATTACTAACTAAAGTGATTCTCTAGAACTGCTCATAGACCTTATACATCCGAAACATATCACTAACGAAGAGGAGTCCTTAAGGCATGAGTCGGAGCATATACTACTAGTATAGCTTAAGAAACATATATCATTTAAGTAGTACAAACCAGTGGTGGAGGTAAGTGTGTTGAAGGGGGTTCAATTGAATCCCCTTCATCAGAAAATTATCTGTACAAATAAGGTTTAAATAATTATTCTGGTTAATAAATTATTGAATCCCTTTGAAAATTAAGTGTGTGAATATCACCGTGCAAGTTTGCATTTTTTTTGAATGCCGCCACTGGTACATACAACTAGACTGCAACAACAACAACAAGCCCGGTGAAATCCCACAAGTGGGGTGTGGGGTAAAGTGTACCAGACCTTACCCCTACCTTATGACGGTAGAGAGGTTGTTTCCAAAAGATACTCGGCTCAAGAGAAGTAAAATGAAGCAATAAAGAGACAGTAGCAACAACAAGGTAGTTAGACATGGGCGCAAATGTATAACAACTAGACTGCCTCAGCTTATATAAACTTGTTGAACATGCGTATTATCAAACATCAGTACAATGAGTCCACAGTGCATATACAGAAGCAGATAGAACTACTAGTGTTGCTCAATAAGCATAAGAAAAGGAATACATAGATATACCTCAGATTCATCAACACGCTTCCAGCAATCAGGCTCACCGCCATCCCACAATCCATCATCCTCATGTGCAGCTCTCCCTCCACCACTTGCTTCCCGATTCCTCGACCCGAACCCGCGATCCTTGGACGAATCCTCATCGCCCGATGATATACTCAGCATCTCGATTTCCGAATCATCGTCATCCTCGACAGACTTCCGCTGCTGATTACTGTTCTTGTTACTGCTCTTCGGCATCGCGGCAGCGCTAGTGTTCTTTCTCCCCGCCGTATTACTACCGGTAGCGCCGGTTCTCGAGTTGGGCTGCGATGCCGGCTGAACGAAGTTGCGAACCGGTTTAGAAGGTTGATGAACCGGTTTCTGGTAATTGATGTTGCGTTGAGCTTGTTCCTGCAATGCGATCTGTAAGAGCTCGTCTTCGTCCTCACTGTCGCTTGACATTTTTTTAAAATATATTTATAGAGTTTTTGAAGATTATTAAACTATTCACTGATAGAAAATTAAATGAAAAATTGTGTAGATGAGACTTGTTGATATTTTTGGGATCTGTGGGTCGTGTGAATTATGATGATTAGTTTATTTTTTGGGTTGGTGTAAATGTCAAATGTACAGGGGAAGTGGGGAAGAAGGAAGGGTATAGGAGAGAATTTTACAACTTCCTTTATGTGACAGCCGCGTTGTATTTTCGGAGAAGTGTAAAATTCGGCCATTCATTCCGTCCTACTGTCGTAGTAATACTTTTCTTTTGTCCTTTTTTTCAAGGATATGGGAGAATTATTGATATCTTCTTAATACTACGCTTGAGCATAAAGTAAAATCGCAAGTTTGCAACTGTATGAGTCAAAAATGTGACCATCACATGGTTATCATTAAAGGAGAAGGTGAGAGGTCGATCCCGCCATGGTCGTGCCCACGAGCCGTAATGGCGACGAGTACCACGGTCCCTGCTGGGGTCAAGCCGTTAGAGAGCTTACATCACAGGACAAGTCTAATGCTTAAACAAGTAATGAAGGACTCAGTTATGAGAAAGCACGTCGTTCAAAGACCATTGGATAAAAGGGCAAATTGTTAATATATATATAGATAGGCAGGACACAGTTACAAGGAAAGATCTGGCTATTACATTTAGAGCCATCGTTACGGAACCAACAAGGGGGAATCTCTTAGCTATCAATAGCTTTCTCTCTTCTCCTTCTATGCTCATTTCGATTAGGATGTAACCTACTATAGATGTAAGCTTATCATTTCCACTCGATATATGATAATCATCTCGAGAAATATTAAATCAGTTTGTTCTTCTCCAATTTTTGTATTATATATGTTTTGATCTAAAGATAATTATGTTTGGCTAAGATTTACCCTCTCTCTCTATTAATTGGCTTAACTAAAGGGTTAAACGATTTTTTGGTTAAACAATTTGGCGCCGTCTGTGGGGATTTCTTAGCCAAATTTTTTAGTTTCTTTTAGATCTAGAACCAGCGAAATATCGCTACCAGGCTGTTATGGCCTCACCATCTCACCACGAACACCAACTCGAAAGAGCGGTAGGTAAGCCTTCGAGATGACCGTACCAATCTAGGTCAGGTTGCTACATAAAATAGAAGTTATAACCAATATCTACTAAAAAAAAAAAAAACATGTCTCACCTGTAATGATGGGTTTGGCACGACATATGCACGTTTGAAATAAAATCCCGGCTGTCTGGCAAGAGCACATCCCCGTTTGATGTACCTACCTTATACACTAACCTGCCATAGATCCTGATGTGGGGTCTTCTGAAAGAGCGGGCACATCCTGCCCTATTTTCACATCCCCCCACGCACCGGATGATCCATGAACGAAGTATAACATATTTCCCTCGTTTGTGCAAATCGGACGAGATCGGACTGGGACTCGGTTTTAACACTTCAGCGAGTGAGGTGGGCCCAACCCCGTGAGAAGCCATGACGCAGTTAACGATGAAGCCGAGCACGACCGCCAAATTCAAAACCACCATTCGAGCACTAGGCGGAGCGAGTAACCCTACAATGGCGCTCCTTCTTTCACCAGCTTGTTATGTCGAGGTAACAAATGATTTCATTTTGGTTTATCTTCACTCTTTTGTTAGTTCAAAACAGGAACGCGAGCACTCGCATGGGTATGCGAGCGAAGGACCGACACCTCCAAAACACCCCCAGAAATGGTTCTGTAGCGTACCGCCCCACAAGTAATGACCGAGCAAAAACCTCCAAGCCGCAGCACATCACAAATAACATAAGTGGCTCGGTACAGAGCAACTATAAAAAAAAAAAAATCTCCAATGAAAGTAGAATTGAGCTGACTGGGACTTACCCAGGAAACGCACAGTATTCTCCAATGAAAGCTGAATTGAGCGGACTGGGACTCACCTAGAAAATGCACAGTATTCTCCAATGAAAGCAGAATTGAGCGGACCGGGACTCACCCAGGAAACGCACAGTATTCTCCAATGAAAGCAGAATTGAGCGGACTTGGACTCACCCAAGAAACGCATAGTATTCTCCAATGAAAGCAAAATTGAGCACTGGGACTCACCCAGGGAAAGCACAGTACCCTCCATATGAAAGTGAAATTAAGCAAACCTCGACGCACGCATATAAAACACAACGACGAAGTAGTGTGGCCCAACGGGAATACAACGGGTGGACGAAGTAGTGTGGCCCAACGGGAATACAACGGGTTATCATTTCGACCTTGCTCGAAATAACACCCCCCACGGCCAACGGCCATCGCCAAAAGAAGGGTTCGACCTAGCTCGAACTTACAACGGGTTATCATTTCGACCTAGCTTGAAATAACACCCCTACGGCCAACGGCCATCGCCAAAAGAAGGGTTCGACCTAGCTCGAACTTACAACGGGTTATCATTTCGACCTTGCTCGAAATAACACCCCCACGGCCAACGGCCATTGCCAAAAGAAGGGTTCGACCTAGCTCGAACTTACAACGGGTTATCATTTCGACCTTGCTCGAAATAACATCCCTACGGCCAACGACCATCGCCAAAAAAAGGGTTCGACCTAGCTCGAACTTACAACGGGTTATCATTTCGACCTCTCTCGAAATAACACCCCTATGGCCAACGGTCATCGCCAAAAGAAGGGTTCGACCTAGCTCGAACTTACAAAGGGTTATCATTTCGACCTTGCTCGAAATAACACCCCTACGGACAACGGCCGTCGCTAAAAGAAGAATTCAACCTAGCTCGAACTTACAACAGGTTATCATTTTGACCTTGCTCGAAATAACACCCCAACGGCCTTCGCCAAAAGAAGGGTTCGACCTAGCTCGAAATCACAATGGGTTACCATTTCGACCTCACTCGAAATAACACCCCTACGGCCAACGGCCATCGCCAAAAGAAGAGTTCGACCTAGCTTGAACTTACAACGTGTTATCATTTCGACCTTGCTCGAAATAATACCCCTATGGCCAATGGCCATCGCCAAAAGAAGGGTTTGACCTAGCTCGAACTTACAACGGGTTATCATTTCGACCTTGCTCGAAATGACACCCCTACGGTCAACGGCCTTCGCCAAAAGAAGGGTTCGACCTAGCTCAAACTCACAATGGGTTACTGTCTCGACATCGCTCGAAACAACACCCCTACGGCTAACGGCCATTGCCAAAAGAAAGGTTCGACCTCGCTCGAACTGACAATAGGTCACAATTCGATCTTACCGAATTGACACCTTTACGGCCACTGGCTATCATTGAATCAAGTAGGAAACGAGTCAACCTTAGAATAACATCTTTATAACCACCGGCTACCGTCAAATAAGATAAAAAGTTCGACCTCGTTCGAACACAAGTCAGAAACCGACTTCGCCCAAGACGGCAACTCCGAGTTCGACCTCGTTTGAACACCAGTCAGGAACTAACTTTGCCCAGGTCGACAAATCAGTAGTCAACCTCTCCCAGATTTGAAAATCCAAAGTGACTTCATTCGGACTCGCGCGACGAGATCCTACTCGAGTCGGGCAGGGTCGGACTCCCAATTGAGAAGGTAAGGAACTCATCACCAAAACTAAAAGATATGTAGCAAACGAGGAAAAGGGGAATCAAAAGATACATAAAGGCGAAGCAACTGTTTTATTTATATATACATGCGCAACAACCACATCTTACAAAAGGCCAAAACAGGCACCCCAAAAAAGCGTGAAAATGAACAAAAAAAGGTACTAAAACTGCAACAACTTTTCACTCGGCGTCATCACCGCCATTCTCCCCATCATTATCTTCAGGAAACCCCTCCTCAATATCTGCATCCTCGCCAACCTCCGGTGTCGCAGGGTCGTAGCCGTAGTTGACACGAGCCTTGCGTGCCTTCGCCCGAGCTTCTTCAAAAACAGCCTCGAAAACACTACTCGTCTCTCATAAATCCTTGTATATGTCTCGTTGGGCCTCATCATGGACCCACAGCTCATGCAAGCAATGAGGAACAACGGCGGAAACAGATTCAACTTGAGCCAACAGTTGCGCCTCTTCGTCCTCGAGGGCTACGACCCGGTCCCCTAAGTTTGAGGCTTCCCAATTAATTTTGTCGATGCGCTCTTCGAGCCTCGCCTCCCTCAATGTGGTCGTTGCCCTCTCATATTCCTGTCAGATTTGAGGACGCAGATAGTGTCCTCCAGCGCCGCCACTCTCGCCAAAGCTGACGCCCGAGCACTCTCAGCATTTTCTAGCTCGGCCACTTTTCTCTCCAGCTCGGCTAGCTTCCCCATCCATTCTGCACTCAAAGCTTCAACTCTGGCAGCACTTTGGTTGAGCTCGGCTTGTAACGGCAACACCTTCACCTGAAGATGCTCGCACTCTGCAGCGACCCCCTTTCCCAACTCGAGCTCTTCGTCCTTGGCACGGAGCAGCTCCTCGAGCTCACTGCATCTGCGAATGGACTGCATCAGCTCCTGATCCCTTTTCTCTAACTCCTCCCCGGATTGGGTGCCAGTACCTGCCCTGAGCCGCTCATGCATCTCGTGGCATCTGTCGCGATATCGCCGATACTTTTCAAGCATCGTCAGAAAAATCTTGGCCCGAGTCTCGGCCCTACGAGCACTTTCAATCTCCAACATGTAATACTGAAAGCAAAGAAAAGAGACGATGAAGGCCAAGGCCACACTAAAAAAGAGAGGGGAAAACAAACGAGGAAGAGAAACTTACTCTTAGACCCATCGCAGCCACGCCACGTGACAATTCGGTATCGCTAATGTCCTAAAGAGCTCCGCTTTCTGCGGCAGAGCATAGAAGGTCGAATTGCGGCACGAAATCCACCGTGTCTTGCAGAAGATTGAGGTCCGACGGAATTTCGAGTATTCAAGAAGGACCTCCCGCTCTTACCACAGTTCGGGTAAAGCCCTCCTCGAACATCCTAACGTCCTCAGGATCGAGGTCAGATTTAGATTCGTAATCATCAATCGGGACGACTTTTCCCCTCTCTCCGGCTGAAGAAGAAGTACGACTCGGTTGGGATGACGAAGGGCCGCCTATGATAGCAACGACAACCTCGGGACTCCGTCTCTCCGCCACGTCGATCTGTTGACCGCTCACAACAGGTGTAGCCTCTGCGACGAGTTAGCACCACCGTCAATCTCGGGCGCCGCCAAGGAAAGGTCGCTCCTCGAAGATGTTTCGGCTTGAGGAGTCACTTCCAACGCCACCCGTCGTTCTTCGACGGGGCCTCTCTACTACGAGCACGGGAGGAATCGCCCGTTGAGCGGACGGTAGAAACCAGAGTCTCAGGTTGAGGAATAGCCCCCGCGCACACGACTCCGGCCGCAGGTGCAGATTGGGTAGTGGCTCTCGACGCAGGCCGGATAGCGGCCCTCGGCGCAGGCTGGGCAGGGGGCGCTGGTTGACGGAATGTGAGCGGAGGAGCCCTCGTCCTTCGCGTTCTCCCTGCCAACAAAGAAAAACGGTCACATAACGACAAGATCTAACCGTAAGGCAAAGAAAGCGGGCCGACTCACCAGTGAGAGGCTTACGCCCATATTTCTCGTGGAAGGACGTCCACTCATGAATGCCCCTTGTATGGGGAAGAATTGCGTTCACCCACTCATGGATATCGTCAACTAGCGGGGGAGCTAATCTCTCTGCTGCAAAAGCAAAAACAAGTCAGCAATATCACCTAAAGAAGAATGATCGACGACCGCCTTGAGAGGAATCGCAAAATAAACAAAGGAAAACTTACGAGCGAAATTCCACATCTCATGGAACCCTGCAGAGACCGCCACAAGGTGCTCTGTCCGCACATAAAAATAGCTTTCCCAGAAGCGGCGATTAGCCTTATCGTCCATCTTCACCACCAAACTCTTGGTTCCTCGATGGCATATGTGGATCATCATGCCCCGAAGAAATTGAGGGGCAAAAATGTGAAGCATGTGCCCCAAAGTAATCCCTCGGCCGGCGAGCTCCGCATACTTGATGAGCATGAGGAAAAGCTTGTATGCGTACGGTGAGAGCTGAGTCGGGCACACTTAGTAGAAGCAGAAGTCCACCACTAGAGAGGGGAGAGGAAGCGTATATCCGACAACAAAAGGATACACGTAAAATGCGCAATACCCAGGGCGGTTCAAATGTACAATGTCTATCCCCGTCGCGGGTACCATTTCGATATGATTTGGAATTCCCCACTTATCCTTGAGCACCATAATCGCCGCTTCATCCATGGTGGAAGGGACAGGTTCCGATTCGTCTCCGGTAGGGCTATTAAAGTCAGTCCATAGTTTCCCCGGACGGGGTAGTATCTCAGCCACAGTCGGAAACCCCTCATCTTTCATCGCCTCCATTCCCTCTCCAAGAAGGGGTACATCATTTTCCGGTACCGGAGCTTCGACGAACCTGTCTGTCTAGGAAGAAGCACCAGCCAATTATCTAGCTCGATCGTAATAAACAAGAGTGATGAAGAAACATAGAGGGCGGTCACGTCAAATTCTGACGAAAGCAGAAGTGTGGAATATTGAAGAAGGTGGAAGTTTGCAAAATTCCTCAGGTAAATCGAAAAGCGTAACAATCGAATGGTGGTTTCCCCTATATATAGGAACACAAATGCCCTGAGCGGGAAACCCGAGAGCCGCCAAAAAGCTGAAAGGGCACAAGAAATGATGCGGTGCCTGGGAAACGTGCGTCATAATGACGCGTAACGAGAATTCATGGTATCCTGAATCGACATAACGATCCATCTCCAAACGGATGTAACGGTCCGGTAAAGTCCTTAAAACATCACATTGCCACCTCACCATAAGGACCCCGTCCTCGCACGATGATCAGATTTCTCCTAATTCTTGAACACACAGGATCTGCCCATTGAGCTTGCCCAAAGACGACCCCAGCGGGTGGAGGGACTAACTGTATGAGTCAAAATCTGACCACCAGATGGTTATCATTAAAGGATACGGTAAGAGGTCGACCCCGCCATGGTCGTGCCCACGAGGCGTAATGGCGACGAGTACCACGGTCCCTGCCGAGGTCAAGCCATTAGAAAGCTTACATCGCAGGACAAGTGTAATGTCTTGAGCAAGTAATAAAGGACTCAGTCATGAGAAAGCACGCCGGTCAAAGACCGTTGGATAAAAGAGAAAATTGTTAAAATATATAGAGAGGTAGGAGACCGTTACAAGGGGGAGATCTGGCTATTACATTTAGAGCCATCGTTACGGAACCAGCAAGGGGGGAATCTCTTAGCTATCAACAACTTTCTCTCTTCTCCTTCTGTGCTCTTTCGATCAGGGTGTTAACCTACTATAGATGTAAGCTTATCATTTCCACTCGATATATGATAATCATCTCGAGAAATATTAAATTAGTTTGTTCTTCTCCAATTTTTGTACTCAGTATGTTTTGATCTAAAGATAATTATGTTTGGCTAAGTTCCCCCCCCCCCCCCTTCTCTATTAATGGGCTTAACTAAAGGGTTTAACGATTTTTTGGTTAAAATATTTCTATGGGAAAAAGACTAAATATACCCCTCTACTTTCAGATAAGGTATATATTTAATTATACTGTCCGGTCAAATTTATTCACATCGTTACACTATCTTCCAATTGCCTTTTATTTAAATCAGTTGTAGTTCTTCTTGCTCCACTATTTTCAGAAATTACTATTGATATGAATACTAAAGGTACTAGAATATACAAATTATTCATGGATATTTTTAATTACCAATGTACTCACTTCTCTTCTTGTGATAATGAGTTTTGAATTGGTTTAAATTTTTATTTTTTTTTTCAACCATATACACATCGTAGAATTTAATGGTCTATTTATTGTGTATTATATGCAGCTAGGGGTGGCAAACGGATGGGTCTTGTCGGATATGGGACGGATCAAGAACGGGTAAATTATTTGACTCGGACCATATTTAATACGGATAAAAATGGGTTAACCAGCGGATAATATGACTTTACAAATGTAAAAGTTAAACTCATTAGTTATCCATTGGTTATCCGTAGGTTATCCATTTTCAAAATGAATAATATGGTTCTTTATCCATATTTGACCCGTTTTTAAAAAGTTCATTATCTAACCCATTTTTTAGTGGATAATATGGGTGGTTAACTGTTTTCTTTGAACTATTTTGCCACCCCTATATGCAGCCAATCATCATGTATGTACATGTATATTCGAATATATTTTGTTATTGTCTGGTTAGTATAGAGTTCAATCGACTAACTTAAAAGTGCACAATGCGTAGACATTTGATTAAAGCTAAGTTGAATTAGACAATGTAAAGTCTCAAAGGAACTTCAACTTCTATCACTAATACTTGTAAAGTTTCCATACCTTTGGTGCAACGAATTCATTAAAGTTTGGATGTTGTAAATACTTTTGAATTTAGACAAGCTACCTAATTTAGATTCATCAATTTACTATACTTTGTTTACTAGCCATTATATTATCTTAATAATTGTTCTCTTATTTTTTTTGCAATTAGAAAAGCAGGTAAATGCAAACTATTTCAAAAATATTGGATCAAGAAGAAGAATAAGTGACTTAATTAAAATGATGTGAGAGATTCTGGTTTTTAAAAGTTTGTTGATGGAGGGGTAAATATGGCCGGATAATACAATAATGGGGATAATTTGGCCGGATAGAATAACGAATGTTAAATGTAGACAATATCCGAAAGTAAAAGGGGTATATTTGGCCCTTTTCCCTGTTTCTATTTAAATTATCTCTCTTCGTGTTTTGTGTTTTACAATTTTTATTTTTATTATGTATAATGAAGTATTATATTTTGTCAAATTTAATACAATAACAACAACAGCCCAGTGTAATCCCACAAAATATTTTATCAACTTTAATAAAGTAAATGTATCGTATTAAAAATATGTAAACTTTATTAAAAGTATGTAAGCTTTATTATTTTACAAGCCTATGTGTTCGTGTATCGCGTGTCAGTTATTATCTCTCTCTATATATATAATATTATATTAAGAGCACGAACCCCATCGTTTGCCTTTTTTACCCTTTAAAAATAAATTTTTCATTGGACAAAATCGTAATTAAATTATTTTTCTAATTTACAATCAACTAAAATTTTGATTTAAAGATCTTTCCTTATTTAAACTATATAGAAAATTCTAATATTTAGACTTAAGACTTTAAAATTAACTAAAAAGTTATATTCACGTACAGAAAATATGGGGCATTTGCATTTATATTCAATTTTTGGATCACCATTGAACTTATATTCATTTTGCATAAAATATTGTAAGTTTAGCCATTTTTTGGATAACTTCAGCCATACGGGTATAGCAAAAATTTCTATCTAAAGTTTGAACTTCACAATTTTTTGCTTGGCTTGTAAAGGCAATCGGGCAAACTTTAGTTTATAGTGCAAACTTCAGACAAATTAGCCTGAAGTCCTTCCGTTTGTAATGCAAACTTCAGACAAAATAAATTTGAACTCCAGAAGGAATGGAGTCTAAGGATTTCAATCAAATGATTTTGAATCTAACAAATTTAAATTTGCAGTTCGTGCTGCCTTTTGTTTTTCTAGTGGATGAATTAACTATTTGTGCTAAAACAGATACTAAATTTTGATAATCTAAAGATTCTCATAAAAAATGCAACAACCATAATTTCTGCACTAATTAAAAGACCAAAAAATAGCTTTACATTGATCTGTGCAAAATGGGGAAACAAGAGAAAGAAGGAAGACAGAATTGAGAGAAGCAGATCCGCCCCAAAAAGGAATAAAAAAGAAAGAAGAAAGCAAAATGGGAAAAAAAAGAGAAAGAAGAAAGACAGAATTGAGAGAAGCAGATCCGGCCCAAAAAGGAATAAAAAAGAAAGAAGAAAGCAAAATGGGAAAAAAAAGAGAAAGAAGGAAGACAGCATCGAGAGAAGCAGATCTGCCCCAAAAAGGAACAAAAAGAAAGAAAAAAGAAAAAACCAACGTATAACATGAAACTTGAAGACAATTGTTGAAAGTTGGTATACATGGAGGAAGAAGAAGAGGAGGAGAAGTAGAAGAATAAGCGTGAAAATTTTGTCTGAAGTTCTCCAATATTGGGTACAGATTAAATATTTTGACAAAATAGGATATACAAAATAGGGTATAGGTTAAATAGCGGGATGCAAACTGGGCGTCCCATTAATTTTTACAGAAAATATGTTTCACTTTAGAGTCCAAGTCAACATGGAATGCTTTTAGTGATATCTTAAAAGTGTTGTAATAACTTTTTACCCAAAAAAGTGTGGTTATTATAAGTACCAAAATTCATGAGATTGCTCTGCATGATCAAGTAATTGTCAAATATCTTTTCTTTTAAGCAAAAATATATTTTAGTCTTGATTTTGCCTATAAATTATTCCAATCTATAGATTTTATGAATAACAATGGTATTCCAAAAGAAAATTACTCAAGAAGTTAGCTTTCAAACCATCCAAACCTTGACAATATTCCAAGACAAAAATTATTTACCAAATATATTCATTGATTTTATTTTGTACGGTCAGTCATTTCAAAATTTATTGGACAAGTAAATTGAAATAGGTTGATAATTACTCATCACACATAAATTAAGACTATGGACATGTAATTGAAATTAAAACAATAATAATTTTTGTTTCTTCGTTAGTTTCAATATTCTTGTATTATGGCAACCTTTTTATCATCGGAAATAGGTTAAAAATATCCCTTGTCTATTCAAAATTATTCATTTAAACCCTATGTTATACTATTGGTCCAGTACAGCCCTCCACGTCATAAAATTTATTTAAAACTGCCCCTCCGCCGTTAAAACCCTCGATCATGGCAAAATTATCCCACGTAGCTTGACATATCACTGAGGTGGATGCCACACCACCTCACTGAACCTATACCACTTTACCCCCACCCCCACCCCCCACTTCTTCTTCCACCGCCACCTTACTCTTCACCCAACCACTGCCAACTTATTTCTGTAATCAGAATGAGGATAACTTTGTGGAGACTAGGAACATTTCCGGTTGTGTTGGCCACCTTCTATTCAACAACAAAATCATTGGATAAATCATGGTATGTGTTTGGTCTTGGCTACAATTCGAGTATAAGCATAGATGAGATCCATAATGCTGTTGTGATTCATATGAAGCCTTGGTTGGACATAGTTATGACACAGTACAAGGAGCTGTAGACCAAATACATCGGGAGTTTGTGAAAATTTGCAATTTTGGCATTTACAGGACCATTCTGTTAATGCCTCAACAACGAAGGGGTCACAAAGAAGCAAAATCACGGTAGTTGACTCATTCTTCATCTTAACACGGAATATTCTTTTCTTTCATTACTTGCTTGATTATATTTTCCAAAGAGAAGCTCAGTCTGGGGTAGTGGTGCACGGTTTAGAATTGGATGAATAATAGGCCCGCCCTTCTATGCACATCACGCGCTATACTCTTGCCATTAGACCAAATTTGTTATGTTCCTTGTTGTTGTATCAATTTCAAACATGAAACCAGAATTTCAGCTTCTGTACACATATTCTTCTGTAAGGGGTTAGCAGTTACATTTAGGTTGAGTGACTTGTAAACAAAATTTTAAACTATTAATGCACTTTCAATATTTGAGATGCTAGTTCGATTCATTGAACTTTGTTTTTAAGGAATGTAGGGGAGCCCGGGAGGGGTAAAGTGGGATAGGTTTAGTGAAGTGGCATGTCAAGTGGCATCTACCGTAGCGATATGTTAGGGCACGTGAGATAATTTTATCATGGTAAAGGGTCCTAACAGCAAATGGGTACTTTTGAACCAATTTTATGTAGTATACAGAGGTTATAAATGAATATTTTCAAATAGTAGAAGAGTATTTTTGACCCTTTACCGTTTTATCATTCAATCAAACACACCTTTTATAATATATATATACAAAAATATTGAATTAATTGAAATACAAAGAGGCATGAGAGGACTTGTGTGTGGTAAAGTTTCTTCTTCTATTGAGCTAGCTCAATAAGATCAACATTCATTATTCTCAAGAACTTACACTTTTTACTTTACCTTTTATTTTATAACTCAAAAATATTTTTTGATAATATTTATGAATTTTTTAAATTTGTGTATTCATTGAGATGAAGTTCACGCGCAAAACGCATGCCCTAAGAGTAGTAATATCTAAACATACTAAACTCTTAATTGCATGTATATTCTAAAAGCATTATTTAACAATCTTCAAAATTATAAGTATCAACCTTATTCTTAAAGAAATTAAGTACTTTCCATGACACAACATCCACAAAAACTGAAGCTCAGCCATGTTAGTGTAGAGGCTTAGAGCATTGTACTCTCCCTAGTCTCTTTCATCTTTTTTCAAATTTTTTTTTTGTTGTCTCGTTCTTTCTTGCAGTTTATGAATTCACTTATGAATTACGAAAACCAGAGAAATCGTCCCTCGGAAAATAATCGAAACGGATGATACTACAAGAGAACTTTGGGTTTAAAGGGAAATGTAAGTGGCCGATATATAAGCCAGAACTTCTCTATTCAACCCTTTATTGTTGATAAGAAGTAGTAGTTACTTTGAGAAAAAATATAGAACAAGAGAATAATATGCACGTATTATGGCATCACAGCAGCTATTGTGCAACATAAACGCTAGACAACGTAGTCATCATCCGCATTTCTCTAACTATAACAACCAGCAACTTGCTCTGATTTGAGAAATCAGTTATCTGCACCAGCAAGAGCACTAAAGTGATGATCAGAGGGTATGTACATCCATCAGTTCTGCTCTTCAGCAGCGTAAAGCTTTTTGATCTCCTCAACGTCATCATAACTACCAAGGAATATAGGAGCGCGTTCGTGTATCTTCTTTGGAACTAGGTCAAGTGCCTGTATAATAACATTACTATAAGTTTCACATTCTAATTCTAAAACCAAAGCTCTTCTATAGTATTAGTATTACTCATTTATTAAGCTTTCCCTGAGTTCATAGAGATGAGAGTATAAATCCAGTTGCAATCTCAGATATGTTTTATTAATTTTTTTTCTTTGTACTATTGAGGTATTCTTTGAGAAAAATAAACAGACGTCAAGATCTAAAGCTATAATGAACTGGAACAAGAATATCAGGTCAACGACATTTTCAGTTTCTTCAGCAATGATTAATTGGTCTAAACTTGATGTTTCTGTTATAGGTTATACTGTGACCAAAGACTCAGAAATATTACCCGCTGCTTCCCGGTAAATGATTGGCCTCCTGCTTGTTCCATCAGAAATGACATGGGAAATACTTCGTAGAGAACCCTGTTTCGTAAAATTCATTTGCAAAGCTTTCAGAAAGTTATTGCTAAGAAATACCTTCAGTGACTCTGAATATGTGCATAACTTTACCTCAGCTTCCCGTTGGGGCTCTTCTTATCAGCTGGGTACAAGAAGATACCTCCATAGAGTAAAGTACGATGAACATCAGCAACCATGCTGCGAGTTAGAGTCCAGATTTGTGTAAGTTGATTAACAATATGTTCGTTCTCATTTTTTTTGTCTATGGAAACAAGAGTTATTCTATTCAGCAGACATAGGCAAATTACAAGAAACAACTTTGTCTGCATTTCATCATGGCTATCAAGCACGACTCTACGTATAAGCAAATTGAAATTAGAACCAACATCAAACCCATTATCGCTTAACAGAATCCAATAAACTCTTTGCATGTAATGATCGAAATAGAAGGATTCATTTAATAAGAAATCCAACAAAAATACTCCATGTAACCCTGTCTGCAGATGTAATATGAACCTTAACATTTGAATATTCCAACCATAGTTGACCTGTAAGAATTCTAGAATCGTCAAGTAATGATTCCAATAATTATAGTTATCACTGCCTAATATGTAAGAAACAGAAAATGGATTCATGATTATATGGATTTAGATTGTAGGTAGGTGAATTGGTTCATACAAGACACTGCAACAAGATAACCTCAGGATATAGAGAAGTTTCAATTACCTTCCAATGTATCTCAATGATTTTGGTGAAGAACCATCCGTGGGGTACTTGCATTTCTGCACATATCTGGGATTAAAAGAAAAGTAGGCATCATGAACAACAGAACAACGGAAACAAGCTTAGCAGCTATTGCAGTCTATTAAACGTACTCGGATGTTGGACCATCCCAGTTCTTGGCATTTCCTTCATTTACTGAATAGATCTTCCCTTTCTTAGGAATCTGCAAGTAAAAGCAAAATTAAAACCATGTTAACTGGAAATATAGTACTGCTAGGAAATATTCCAATGAAAATACAGAAAAAATTAAATAGGAAAAGCATAGTTGGAAATTGGAATTTGAAGAGGTAAAATTTACAAAATCTGAACAAGCTTGAGAATCTTTGATGCAAAACAAAGAGGCCGAAGAACTAGATATTTTAACTTAAATTTGAGATAAACTCAAAGCTCAAAAAGGACATAGGCTGTCAGAAATGCTAAACCAATCTTATGTTAGACCGTTCGTATTACCAACAGACTGCACTGATAGCTCATTATGTGTGGTTCAAAAACCATTCAAATATTCACCAACCGGAGAGAAGTCGATAGACTATTTAAAACACGCCTAAACTTAATAAAGACTTAAGGTATCTTGATAGGATTTTGCAAACTTGTCTATAAATTGGTTAGGACTTTTGTCCATACAAATTATGTCCTTTCTCTTGAGTAATGAAGACATGATCAAGATTAAGAGTCAACGACAAGTTTTATGTTCAACATAGATCTAAGGGGCAAAGTAACAATGGTACCTTGATGTCAGGATGAGTTAGAATGAACTCGCCAAGAGAGGGATCAAGGGTAAAACCATTAACTCCAGATCCAGTGCTCAAAACTAGCTGCAAATAACCGAACTCGGAAAATCTTATTACTTGTATTTCCAACTCATCATTGTCTTAAAAGTATTACGATCACAACATAAGAGTATTAAATTTGTTTGTCGGTCTATGTAAGATTTCAAATTATATTAAAGTAAATGTGAGCACCATACCGTACAAGAACTTCCATACATGCAGTATCCAGCAGCTAACATGTTCTTTCCAGGTTGTAAGACATCATCTAGTGTTGGTTCATGACCGTCTTTGATCATGTAAATCCCAAAGATCTAGACAAATGAGACGTATTATTTATTGTGATAATGTGAAAAAAGGATGTACTAGTGGAAAGCCAGTAAGAACAATTTAGATATTGCTCAAACCAGAATCATACCGTTCCAATAGAAACACCACAATCGATGTTCGAGGATCCATCAAGAGGATCAAAGACTACACAGTATCTGTTGTTAAAATAGCATTGACGGGTTAGATCTCAAAACATAATAACAAATCTCAAACTACAGAGAACAATAGCACTCACTTTCCACGCTTAGCTGGCTCCACAAATGTAGCCTCTTCGTCTTCTTCAGAGACAAGAATGCACTACATAATTTCACATCTTTTAGATTAACATCACTACATATTTTTCTAGAGTGCATTAATAAAATGAGTGTCTCGATTCTTACTGTTCGGCCACTGCTAACCAGAGCCTTGATAAATACTTCATTTGAGAGTACATCCAGTTTCTTTTGATCTTCTCCCTACAGTTAGAAATCAAAACCAGAGTAATTCCAAAGTATAAATGGATTCTGATAAGAAGCGAAGAGTTGATAAATGCTTTAATACTATAAGGGCAACATCTGCATGAACTTGCCTGCACATTAGTTTCACCAGCAAGCCCTAGGAGTTTTGCCAGACCTGCCTGAAAAGATGTATCCACGTGTAAAATATATCAATATAGGAAATAAAGGGAAAAACAAAACAAGGTAGAATACATGTGAACCACACAAAAACAGATTTATTCTACTGAAGCTTCCTCTGCCTTTTATATCTTTGTAGGTATATCCATCACTCAGTACCTACAGTCAATTATGGTTTCTTTCAACTAATCTGTTTCCTCCATTCAATGGGGCGCTAAAGACAAATAAATTAACCATAGAAAAGCTTAGGCTACTCAGAATGAATTTGATGCATATTTCTCAATGGTTTTACCAGCAGTTCCAGTTCAAACTACAGAAACAAGTTAGACTTTTCTCATTTTGTAATGATGCCTACATTGGAGTCAACCTGATGGATTATAATTTAGCTGTACTGGTCAAAGACATCAAAGAGTGAACCTGAAACATGAGGTTACCGTGAATGTATGACAACAAAAAATTGATTCTATAGAAATTAGAACATCAAAATTTTCATTTCCATAGAGTAATTACAACATGTATAGACTAAGTATAGCTATCCTGCTTCACAGCAAACTAACGATTCATACATAACATTCCATAAAATTACTCAAATATATCATGATAAGAAAAGTATTTATGATCAGAATTCTGAAAATGGATTGAGACACATGCAAAAGCGCCACCCTTTTCAACTACACACATATGAAACAAATGTATATATACACTAAGAAAGATGAGAAAATATCCTAAAACAAAGACGCCACCTTTCTCGACGTCCATGCCAAATTAAAACCCCACACAAAGAGTCGCAGAGAGAGAAATCAACCACCCCAAAAAATGAAAAGAATACACATAAAACAAATGTATTCATACACTACATATATGAAAGAAGAGGAGAAAAAAAGGGACCTTGTTAACAGCAGTGCAGACGAACTTGCAGCCAAGAACAATGTGACTGAGCAAGATAGAGAAGTCACCACGGGATTCAGGATGTTTACTCTGCTCATTCAACACAAACCTCGTTATGGTCATCAAATCAGTCCTATGTGCATCCGCCGAGTGATCCATCGCTACCTTTTCTTGATTTTCCGGCAAACTCACCGGTAACCAGATATTAAATATTGTAAAACTATAATTACGTCACTATGTTATAAGAAATTGGGCACGCTGCTCAATGCTGATATATAGTACTAACTGAAGGTGAAGTAAAAAGGAGAAAGAGATGGGGCTATCTGATGTCAGAGGAAGTTTAGGATGCCACGTGGAAAGACCAGAGCGATGCATGGGATTAGTGGTTGGCACTAAGATAATGCGATTCTTCGTCCGCATGCTGATTCTTTGTTCTCTTCGATACTGTTTCTTTCTTCTCTTTCTTCTTCCTTTGCTTCTATCTCCCACTGCCTCGCTCTTCATTATCTACGTCACATATTTCGTGGACTTCAACGACTTATCCTTTAAATTTTACTTGATCAACCCCCCCACCTCCCCCCCTCCCCCGAAAAAAAAAACACTTTAGATATTTATTATTCTATTTTTATAGGCTAAATCATATGAGGATAAATATATCTCTAGTTGAAGTTGAACCGCTTCATCTATGTAATAGTTTAGTACTCCCGTTCCAATTTATGTGAAACTGTTTGACTCGGCAACAAGTTTAAGAGAAAATAAAGACTTTAGAATTTATGGTTTAGAGTCGGAAGTTTAAGCTAAATTGTTTCTAAATTTAAGAAGGGTTATTCTTTTTGAAACAGACCAAAAAGAAAAATAGGTTCACATAAACTAAAACAGCCGGAGAGTATAAGATATTGATTTTATATTAAAAGTCAAATCCCCGTAGGCTAATAATAAACAATTAGACAAAAACCGTACTACTATATTTTTTCTTCTAGTGGATATTTATTGGCCATTGACTATATATATATTTTTTTTTTGGAGGGTTAGCCAACGAACCAACCCTGGACTCCAAGAATCGGATGAATAAGTTCAAACAAACGCTCTTTAATAGAAAAAATAAATAAATAGAGGCAATAAAAGTTGTAAAATTTTATAAAATAATATAATTTGATTTGTAAAGATGTTTATTTAAGTTGGTATTAAAGAGTACAAGTCTATGCTTTGAAGTTATATTTTTCGGTTTAGATAGTAGAGTTATGACGGTAAAATATCAAGTCGCAGCAAAGGCAGTTAAAGATTGCTTTGAAGTTTGGAAAGTAGGTATTGACATAATCAATGAAATTTAGACAGTTATTAACATCTTATGAAAGCAAATCTAGATTGATGTATTTACAATTCAAAAAGAAAAGAATCGGACTAACAAATTGGTGGAAATGCATGAAATTCGTGTCGACGTTACTTGTCAGCTCCCAAAATCCCCAAAATACCGCAGATATCATAATTTTAATATATCATAATTAGATATCCCAAAGATTTAGATAAACATAATTTCTTAATGTATGCTGATGCATTGCATTGTTGGCGAGATAATGGTGCATGTTATTTAACGTCGAAATAAAGCTAAACATTGAACATCTACAAGAAAGTAGACCATCCTTTTTCTTCTCTTTTTGATCAAGGACTTAGAAGCAACTACCAATCTCCACAATTTTGCATATCCAAATCATCTCACATGTGCAAATATGTAGCTTTGGCTCATTTAATTAGAATCTCTTTGAATTCATCTTAAATTTCTGACAATTGACTGAGAAAAAAGCGCGCCTACACTTATATATAAAGAAGAATAAGACTATATAGTCCTTATTAAAACTACTCTCTCCGCTCACTTTTATTTGTCCAGTGTATTTTAAAAATAAATTTTCACTTTTACTTGTTACTTTTCGCATATCAAGAGAAGACAATTTCTTTTTTCCTGTTATACACATAGTATTAATTACTCATCTCAAATTATTTTCTCAAATCTATTAAAAATATACATCAATTAATATGGGTATCATGGTAAATTATGCACTTTATTTATTATTTCTTAAAAGACTTGAAAAGTCAAAACGTGCCAAGTAAAAGTGAATGGAAGGAGTACAAAAGTCCTCATAAAAGATTTTTCACGACTTTCGAAAGGGCATTGAAATAGTGCGACTACCATAACAGTATGTATGCTTTTGTTGAAAGTACAAGAGGGGAGGGTGAATTGCGCTCCTGTTAAAAAATTGGTCGACTATATTTAGACTTAGTCGACTGATGCGGAGACAACCTGCACAAAACTGTTAGTCCTTTCGATTTAAACAAGTGTAAATCACAACAAATAGTAAATGCACAGAATATAATATAAGAGTGACAAAGTAAATGACACCAAAAATTTTATACTGATTCGGAATCAATGTGGTATCCTAATCCAGTCCTCTTAGGTTGCAAAAGTGTTATCTTTAGAGCTCTTTGTAAATTGAATTGAGTACAACTTTTGTGGTTTTCAGCGATCACCACTAACGTTGACAAGGTTGGTTTTCAGTCGCTCACCAACAACGAACAAGGGTTGGTTTTGACACGCTCACCAACAACGTATAAGATTGGTTTTCACTCACCAACAACGACACTTTTGTTTTCACTCGCTCACCAAAGAAACGAACAATGACATAACCTCTCAATATTTTTCTCTTTCTCCCTATCTTTTATGACACTTGTAAACTTAAGAATACAATGCTTAACTAAGGTGTAGAAAGAATAGGAAAGTTGTCAGCGAAGCCGGTGCTTTTCTTCTTTAGTAGAGCTCCTTTTTATAGCCTTTTCAACAAGTTCTAACTATTGCATAACTTCAGGGAATTTTGAGAATTCTTCCAATCTCCCTTGTAGCTATTTGATAATTGCTTCCTGAATCTTGGGGTAATATCTTCTTTCAGATCTCTTGACCGTTGCTGACATTACTCCGGAAGATAGACTTGGATATCTCCTGCCAATGTAAGCTTTCCTTTTGAAATGGACCATTTCAATTAAGGATATTTTGCATTCTTTGGAATAGCATAAATGCCTCTTGATTGCCGCTTCATTGTACTAGTTAATTAGCAAAGTCACAATCCACTACTACCTTCACTTCCTTGTGAAATAGTTTTTATATTCAATAATGCCTTCTTTCCTTCTAAGAGTGTCCGTAAGAACATCTTGTGTAGGTCATGTGCCATTTTGTTGCATTTGAGATCTCTTGATATTTAGAATTACTTCAGACGTGGCATTTCCTTGTAGATAACCCATAAGACTAGTCTTTTAGCTGTAGCTCCCCATTATGGAATAATCTTAGATAATTCTTCTTTATTCTTTATGAACTTGGACCTTTTCATGTGCACTAAATGAATTTGGCATTCCCTTAATTTAAAGGAAATTTTCTTTCCTTCAGAGAGTAGGTACGTATTGGAAATTTTTTCAAGTCTTCTTTGGCCTTGCTATTAATTTCCTCTATATTATATATATGGTGATGCGTTGTATCACTAGTAGATATTTTCCATCCTTTGATAGTCACAATATTCCTTGATCAACGTAGCACATTTCCTTATTAAAATATTCTATGCTATCTCCTTCAATCTTCTGATTTCATTCCTTTTGTTTTTCTTATACCAATCTTCTAAAGATCTTTTATAATTCTTTCCCATATCTTCTTTGATATATTTTGAAACTTTCTTCCAGCAAGGTAAATCATCCCGATAAATCTCAATAATATCCTCTATAAAAGAGTGTGCATTGTAGATATTTCCTTCCTCAACTTTGTAGTAAATCAACCTGTATACGGTCAAAATCGATCTTGCCTAATTTTGCATGACTAACCGAAATCGGGGTGGGAGATTAAGGCTCGGCCTCAGTTATATCGGACCATGGTACGAAGATGGATTGGTAAGCTCGTGGATCAATGGCCGATCAAGATCGAGACCAGCCGTGATCGAGACCGAAGCGAGAAAGAGATCAAGCAAGATCGAAGGAAGCATGCTAGATCGAATAATAGAAAGCCGAGATATTCGTAATCGGGCAAGGGTCATGGCGGAAATCTCGGCACGTATCAAGTCCAGACCGGATATTTAGCTAATCATGGGATTTCTTTCTGTAATTAGAATTATACCATAATTAGGATTCCTCTACTATATAAAGAGGGTCCTAATCATTTTGTAATCATCATATTCACGGATAATTAAGCAATATACGACATTTTCTCTCTTAAAGTTCTCTTAAGATCTGTTGTCCAGTTCATACTTTTAGCATAATATGTTGTTCGAGGGCGATCTAGCTCGAGGGCCACAGTTGTTCATCACATTGGTTTGCCTTATTTTGCTGTTAATTTCTAACGTTAATTTTCATATTTATCAGTTTGTGCCAAATGAAATCACATATCCTTAAAACCACTTATAAGTTTAATTGTTATCCAATTTAAGAGTAAACAGTTTGGCACCCACCGTGGGGCTAAGGATAATAGTGATTGCCTGGTATAATTTTTGTAACACACATTATTTTACGCTTGTTATTTGAAGTATCTTTGACTTCAGGATCAACATGTCAAACTCCCAAGTAGCACCCACACACACAGACAATGGCCTTGGTCTTTATGGCGAGAACGAAAACGTAGCCGCCCTAGGAAACAGAGTACCTCCAGTCAACTCCGATGGAGCTCCGACCGTGGACCCAATCGACGTCAGCTCCCATATTGCCATTAATGAGAATTTGGGCGTCGATCCTGAAAATAGCATTTGCATGCTTGAATAGACGATCAGAATGCACAGAGCGGTGAAGAAGGCGGGATTAGCCTTTGAATGATATTCAAAATGTTGCAGACTCAGCAAGTTGCAATAGCACAACTCCAGAATCAGAATCATGCACCAAGAAGGATCGAGCTCGAGCCATCACAAGAAGTTGTTCATAGAGGCGAATTGGTGCTAAGGAGATCGAATGGAGGGGAAAAAGATACTAATCCTGCTATCATAAAGATGCTTGAGGAATTGACGAAGCGAATTGAGACTGGGGAAAAGAAGATCGAGGAAAACAATAAGAAAGTGGAAACTTATAATTCCAGGGTCGACCAAATCCCCCCGACACCTCCGATATTGAAAGGACTAGATTCTAAAAAGTTTGTACAAAAACCCTTCCCCCCCAAGTGCGGCTCCGAAGCTAATCCCCAAGAAGTTCCGTATGCCCGAGATTCCGAAGTATAATGGGACAACTGATCCGAATGAATACGTCACCTCGTATACATGTGCCATCAAAGGAAATGACTTAGAAGATGATGAAATTGAATACGTATTGCAGCAAAAATTCAGGGAGACTCTATCAAAGGGTGCCATGATATGGTACCATAACTTACCACCTAATTCTATTGATTCATTTGTTATGCTTGCAGATTCCTTTGTAAAGGCGCAGGCCAGAGCCATTAAGGTTGCAACAAGAAAGTCGGACCTCCAAGGTAAGGTAGAGAGATAACGAGATGCTCAGGGAATTCGTATCTTTATTCCAAATGGAGAGAATTGATTTCACCGATCACCGACGATTGGGCTGTTCAGGCCTTCACTCAAGGTCTCAATGTTCGGAGTTCCATAGCTTTACAGCAGTTGAAGCAAAACTTGATTGAGTATCCAGCTGTTACTCGGGCCGATGTACATAATCAATATCAGTCGAAGATCAGGGTCGAGGATGATCAAATGGGAACTCCCTCCGGGTCCTTTTATCCTAATAGGCCCATGGATAGAATCAAAAGGGATATCGACTGAGAGCCGAGGTCGAATACAGATAGATACCTACCGTACAACGGAGATCAAAGATGCAGCAGATCTCGACGAAACTTTGCACGGAATAAGAGGAGAAACGATCGAGGTCAAAGTTCACGGGGACTCGTAAGCAAAGGTGGTTTTGACAGGGATGTCGGGCCCAAAGAAGCACCTCGATTATCGAAATATAATTTCAGCGTAGATGTATCAGCCATCGGACGTATCAAGGATACTAGATGACCTCGACCTCTGTGGACCGATCCGGCCCAGAGAAAACCCACCCAAATATGCAAAATATCATGGCACCCATGGTCATAAAACAGAAGATTGCAGGAAGCTAAGGGAGGAAGTAGCCCGATTATTTAACGAGGGGCATCTTTAAGAATTCTTAAGTGATCGGGCCAAGAACCACTTTAAAAACAGAGATTCAAACAGACATAACGAGCAAGAAGAGCCACAACATGTGATTCACATGATGATTGGAGGGGTCAGTGTTCCTCAAGGGCCGGTATTTAAACGCACCAAGGTGACGATCACAAGGGAAAAGCGAACTCGGAACTACTTACCATAAGAAACCTTGTCTTTCAATGACGAGGATGCAGAAGGGATCGAACAACCTCATAACGATGCACTGGTAATATCTGTCCTTATGAATAAAATTCAAGTTAAACGTGTTTTGATTGATCCAGGTAGCTCTACCAACATTATTCTATCAGGGGTCGTAGAACAGCTCAGCCTATAAGATCAAATTGTGCCTGCAGCCCGAGTACTTAACGACTTCAACATGGTGAGCGAAACCACCAAAGGTGAGATTATTCTGCCAGTAAATGTGGCTGGATCCATCCAGGAAACGAGTTCCATGTAATCGAGGGTGACATGAGGTACAACTCCCTACTCGGAAGGCCTTGGATCCATAACATGAGGGCACTACCCTAGACCCTTCACCAAGTTCTGAAGTTCCCGACATCTGAGGGAGTCAAAACGCTGTACGGAGAGCAGCCTGCCGCCAAGGAGATGTTCGCAATCGATGAAGTAATACCGGTGTCAATACTTTCGTCAGCAAAGGGATCAAATACAAAGGGAAAGCAGGAAGTCAAATAGCAACCACAGTCACCAGCCTCGACCCAACCGGAGGAGCAGGGAACTTTTGAGGATGATGCCTACATGATACTCTGATCCTTCATAATCCCTGATGATTCTGATGTCATAAAATCAACGGTTGAAGAGCCGGAACAAATCATACTGATCGAGCGTCTGCCCGATCGAAAGGTATACGTGGGCACGGGGCTAACTCTCGAGCTCAGGAAAAAACTTATTCAATTCCTTAAAGCTAATATGGATTGTTTTGCCTGGTCCCATCTCGATATGACAGGTGTGAGCACGTGATTTTTGCCCTATATGAATTACTCCCATAAATTCAAAACAAAACAATTTTTTTTTGGGTCTTCGTGGCATTTTCTGTTGATTGTTTGCGTTTTGTTTGTGCATTCTAATTAGTGAAAAATACAAAACAATAGATTGCATTTTTGCATTTAGGATTTAACTTTGCATTTTAGGATTAATTAGAAAATTAGTTATTTTTAAAAAAATGGAAAATCACAAAAAATAACTCATTTTTGCATTTTGAGTTTCAAATTTCGGTAGTTCCTCCTTTAATTTGGTATTTTTATTTGTGGTAATTGTCATTTAGAAGTAATTTAATTTGGTGGGATAATTTTATTAGGGATTAATTTAGATTTTTATTATTATTTTTGAAAAGAAAAAAAAAGGAATAGGAAAAAAACAAAAAAAAAAGATCTGGTTTTGGAAAAAGAGAAAGAAAGAATTGGATCAGATTTCGGGCCAACTTTATTTCAAATTCCAAGCCCAAATTTTGCTCTACCCGTTCCAAACCCCCCAATCCAATAAGCCCAACCCGGTCCACTCCCTTATCAGCCAAACGACACCGTTTATCCTTGATCAATCCTAGCCGTCTAGGTTTCATGATCCAACGGCCAGGAACTCGGGATTCTTTAGTATAAAACTGTCTGAAGACATCCCCCCCACCCCCTTCGTCCTTCATCTCCTTCAATCCTCAAAACCCTAGAGCCGCCGCCCCTGAAATCTCTGCCGGCGGCGACGACCCAAACCACCCCAATGGCCACCAAAATCACACCCTAAATTCCTCTACACCTCTCCATCCCCAATCCACAACCAGTTTCCCTCGAATAAACTCAGAACTCTTCGAATCTGAGTTCAAAGTCACGAACCCTAGCGCCGCCCAAACTTCCTCCGGTGGCGGCGCCACCACCAAACCACCCTAAAATCATACCCTATAACCTCCTCGTCCCCCTCATCCTAAATCCACACTCAATTTCTCTCGAATACCCCCAAAACCGTTCGAATTTTAAATCTAGAGTTCCAGAAGTCCAAGCCTTATTGATGCATGAGGGTCTCTTTCGTTTTTGGTTGGTTTCGTTCTTCAATAACGCTGCTTATTTGTTCTTGCCAAGAACAAATGAGTGACATTATTGGGGACAAAATCAATGGTTCAGTCCGGGGTTCGATTCTGTTCAAATAGGTAAATGTTTTTTCTTTCCTTTTTGATTTTTCTTCTAGTTGATTCATCCCCCTCCTCATCCCTTTTCTTTTGGCTTAAAATTCATGTTCAGGTTCTGAGTTCGAACTAAGTCTTGTTCCCGTTTCTCCTGTTAATTGAACTGTATAAGTCGTGACCCCTTTGTTTTGTGTTTTAATTTCTGTGGTTAATAAGCTTGAGTGTTTCATGTCGGTTAATTTAGGTTTAGACTTATTTAAATCATGGCTTAGTTTAATTGCGATAAGTTTTGTAATTGAGTTTCTGTTCAAATTGTTGGTTTAAATGATCCTACGAATGCTTGATCGCTTGATTCATGATTAGGTTGTTTTCAATTGTCAAAAGTTCAGCATCTCTTTTAAGAATTTCATATTTTGATCGGTTTGAAGCCTTAGCATTTGAGTAGTCCTGTTTATCACACTTCAGGAAACCTATGGGGGGGGGGGGGGTCATTTGTTAGCTTGAAAACTATAGGGGTCTCAAAGGAGAGTTAGAGTCTGTAATAATTGATTGGGACATGGGTAATTTAGGGATTTTAGTTTTGGTGGGAATCAATTCTGTTAGGAGGAAAGCCTTCAGAAGATAGAGAAAACGTGAGTCTGTTAGAGATTGGATTTTCAGATTCTTTTGAGGGTTAAAAGGGTAAAAGTAATTGGGTTGGAGAGGGGTGAAGTGGGAAATGGCCAGCTAGGTTAGGACTCCTTAGATATGCCTATATAAGGACCTCTTTCTCCTCATATTGGGCAGCCTTGAACATTCTGAAAATTGGAGAGAGTTTTGGAGAGCTAAAAAAGAGGGGGGAGAGCTAAAGAAAAAGAAGAACATCTGAAGGATTAGAGGGCAAAAATCCACAAAAATCAGACGGCTAACAATGAAAAATTACTGTTCCATTGAATGAAATCTTTTGAAAATCCTGTGCTATTCACTTTGAGATAATTTCTGAAGAACTGAAGGTGAAAATGAGTTGAGTTAGCTGGTGTTCGAGGGTTTTTTTTTGGTTCATTTCTGGTTTGGTTTAATTATTGGGGCTTTGTTGAACACTGTTGAGGCTTTTACTGGTTCAAATTTGGTTCAAAAACTGGTTTCCTTGGATTATTTCTGGGCTGATTAGCTACTGCTGTTGCCTTTGCTCCTCACCTCTTCTTCTGTTTTTCTTTGCAAATTCCAGGTATTCTTCTCACCTTTAAATGTGTGGAAGGGAGTGGGACTGAAGTGGTGTACTCAAATCAAGACTTGTAATAATTCAATCGTGTGCTTTTTGATGTTTTGTTTTGCATTTTAAAGTCACCTGATTCAATTTCATTTGCCTATATCTTTTTCTATTATGTTTTTGGGCATGGAGTGATGTGGTAGTATTGGCTGGGTTCATTATGTCGATTATTAAACATGTATTGAATGTTGTGATAGACGTTGGTTGAGATCTGAAAGTAGTATGTGTTGTAAGGTTAGCTAGTTATATCATTGTTGATTGATACATGTATGAACTCTTATAATTGCTACTGTTGAGAAGAACATTTAAATCAGTTGGTCAAGTAGCAGGGAAGCATGACTAATTGGGAAGTCTCTATAAGTTGTTGCAATGCATGAAGTATCAGTGTTTGGATGAGCTAGGTTAGAGTTAGCATGAATATTTGAGCTGCTTGTCATTTCAATTCGAGTGTAAAGGTTCAGCAAATAACATGTTCATTTAGTTTTCAATCTCTAATAGATGCCTACTTACAGTATTTTGCTAATTAGTACTTGGAATTGCTGGAAACTAAAAGAGTTTGAAATAATTGCCTATTTAGTTCCAATCAAGCCTTTAATGCCAATAATCATTAATTAAACTATTGATAGGTGTTCACGATTCTGTGATTTGTAGATATTCCTGTCATTACGTTTTGTTACATTTTAAGTTGCAAATTGCTGTTGATTGGGCTCGAAGAGGCGACCTACGCACTCATTAATCTGGGCGATGTTTCATGGACATTTGGGCTTTCTTTGCTTGAGCCTAGATGAAAGCCTACTGCAGAATTCGCTATATGGCTTTCCCCAGGATGTTTTCTTTGAACTATTGGGCCCCACGTTAGGCCAGGCTTAGGACTTTGTGGAAATAAACCGTCTACTAGCTCTCTCGAATATAAACATAGGTTTAGTTACAAGTTCCTTGGTATTTTCTTTCGAGAGCCTATTCATAAAGTTTAGCAAATGTAATTCACGGCCCTCCAATGTAGTTAATATTTTCCTTTTAAAATTAAAATGGAGGCGTGCCAAGCCCAACAAAATTCAAAATTCTTGGCCCTCGCTTTATTTAATCTTGAATTGATCCTTAGATTCCGAGGCGTGCCATTTAGCAAATTCCATGGCCCTCGCAAAGTGCAAACGCGTAGTTGCTTTAGGCACGTGTTTAATAATATTACTTTCCTAAATTCGGGTGCACATTTATGTGACCCAAATCCAAATCTCAACGATGTTAAAATATGTCAAAAATCTCGGGTGCATTTATGTGACGTGGTTCGAAACGTGTTTTAACAACGTTGCAATTTTCTCTAAGAAATAAATAAAAGCGGTTAAAGTTAAAATTTGCACATAGGTTCATAATTGTTTAAAATCAGATAATTAAGCCAAATATGACAGTTGAGCGACCGTGCTAGAACCACGGAACCCGGGAATGCGTAACACCTTCTCCCGGGTTAACAGAATTCCTTACTCGGATTTTTGGTTCGCGGACTGTTAAACAGAGTCATTCTTTTCCTCGATTCGGGATTCAACCGGTGACTTGCGACACCATAAATCTCCCAAGTGGCGACTCTGAATTCTCTTAATAAACGAATCATGTTTCGATTGTCACTTCAAGTTGGAAATAACTCCCTTTATTAAACCCTTCCGGGGGTGTAGTAAGTAAAAAAGGAGGTGTGACAACAGGGATCCCACCAGAGATCACTACTCATAAACTAAGCTTGGACCCGAAGTTCGGCCCGGTGAAACAAAAAAGGAGGCCTCAATCCGAAGTAAAAAATGCTTTTATCAAATATGAGGTAACCAAACTTCTCAAAATAGGATCCATTCGGGAGGTAAAGTATCACGAATGGTTAGCAATTGTAGTAGTAGTCCATGAGAAGGGAAACAAACTTAAAATGTGTGTAGATTATAAAGACCTGAATAAAGCATGCCCCAAGGATTCTTTTCCCTTGCCTAACATCGATCGTATGATCGTTGCCACGGCCGGCCATGAAACTCTCAGTTTTCTCGATGCATACTCCGGGTACAACCAAACTCTCAGTTTTCTCGATATTGGTGCAACCTATCAATGCCTAATGAATCGAATGTTCGAACAACAAATAGGGAAATCTATGGAAGTTTATATCAATGTTTTAAATGGCGTGGGCATGAGGCGAGGCGACCTCTAACGAGGCGAGGCGTAAGCCCTGAGACACGGGGCGGAAGTCCCAGGGATCTTTAAATTTTACTAATTTCAAGAATTTTAAAATAGTATAAATAAAAATAATTATAAAAATTACATTGAAATGATAAAATTATAATAAATAATCTATTTAAAATATTTATAAATTATAATTCAACTATGAATAATATGAAAAGTATGACATTATCATAATATGCAAATTAGCTGCAACGTCGTTACAACTCAAACATCAAAAGTAATGTATTCGATGCGAAATCGTATATGCATCTCTTAAGAAGTAATGAATCTTGAAAGAATTTCGATATTACAATTTGATATTTTTGAAAATACTTATTTTATTTAATATGATTTCTATTTGAAAGAGAATTTATATAAAAACATAATTCACAATTTAAATATGATTTTCTAGCATCATTTATTAATAAGTTTCAACAACTTAATAAAGTAACACATATTTCACCATACTATACAATGATAACTAATTATTTGTAAATAGTTACTAGCTAATACTGAGCTATTAAATTAATAAGTATTGTATCTCGTAAACGTGAAAAAAATAATATTTAGGAAAATAATTATTAAAAAATTATGGACTATTATATAATAAAGACATTGTATACGGTCAAAATCAGGGAGCCCGATTTCGATGTCTTAAATTGGTTTATGAGTCCGAGTCCGGGCAACTCGAAATGGAAGTTAAATCCGGTCGAGGGATACATACCTCGAGAAAGTTGATTGAAGGCCTGGCACGACCTGCATCGAGGGCAGCACAATCTCGAAGTCAATCAAGAAAGAGCGGGAATTTCTCAAGGGCACGTGGACCAGGGGATAAATTAAAAGATAAGATTTGTACGAAATGGTACATGTCCGTACTAGGATGTTACACACCTGTACCAATAGAATTCTTTACTACAATTAGGAATGTACTATATTGGGGTTTCCTCCTCCTATATAAAGGGGACCCCAATCATTTTGTAAGGGGAACCACACATTATTCACTGCAATAGGACATTCTGCTCTGCCTTTCTTGTTCAACGTGCGCAATAATTATTCTTCAGCTTTATTGTCTTTACTTTATTGTTCATACTTCATTGTTCTTAGCTGACCTCGAGATCCCTGGGATAACCGAGCTCGAGGCCCCTATTGCCCCAACAACACTGATTTGGTTCATCTTTTCTTCTTACTTAAGCTTAATATTACTTGCATAATCACTAGTATTAGAATATATCACATATCTCTAAAACCACAAATTATCTTTAATTGTTACTCACATTTTTTGAGGTAAACAGTTTAGCGGCCACCGTGGGGCTAAAGATAATAGTGATTATTTTAGTGCTAGTTTTCTGATAACACACGTCATTCTTCACACTTTTTCTTGTCAAAGATTTTTTGATTTCAGGCCAAAATATGTCTAGCACACAAAACGCACCTGCTCATGACAATGAGGGACTCGGAGAAAATAGCGGTATAGGGTTTGGTGTACCACCCATAAACTCTGAGGGTGTGCCAAACATGGAGCCAGTTGATATCAGTCGCACAATGCTCTAAACACGGACGCAGGCACAGACATTAGGAATGTGCACAGGGAAGCCCGAGCCAAAGGTCAGGAAACGCGAGGAATGGAAGAAGGGGGAGTCAGCCTCCAAGTGATATTCGAGATGCTGCAAGCTCAGCAAGTGGCCATTGCTCAACTTCAGAGTCAAAACAGAACTCCAAACACCGCCGAACCAGTGGACGCCCGACATACGGAGCCTACGCCTGAAAGGCCTGATGAAAGTGGCTCGGGGACTGATCCTACTATTATGAAAATGCTCGAGAACTGACCAAAAGAATCAAGTTCAGAGAAAAGAAAATTGAAGAAAATGACAAAAAGGTGGAGACATACAATTCAAGAGTCGACCAGATACCAGGAGCACCTCCAATTTTGAAAGGACTAGATTCAAAAAAGTTCATACAAAAATCTTTCCCCCCAAGTGCGGCTCCGATGCCCATTCCCAAGAAGTTTCGCATGCCCGATATACCGAAATACAACGGAACAACTGACCCTAATGAGCATATTACTTCGTACACTTGTGGAATCAAAGGAAATGACTTGAATGATGACGAAATCGAGTCAGTATTGTTGAAAAAGTTTGGGGAAACACTATCAAAAGGAGCTATGATCTAGTATCACAACTTAGCTCCTAACTCCATTGACTCATTTGTTATGTTGGTGGATGCCTTTGTGAAAGCACACGCCAGGGCCATAAAGGTGGCCACAAGCAAACCAGATGTCTTCAAAATAAAACAAAGGGATGACGAGATGCTGAGGGAGTTCGTGTCCAGTTTCAGATGGAAAGAATGGAATTACCGCCAGTCTTTGATGACTGGGCAGTTCAGGCCTTTATGCAAGGTTTGAATGAAAGAATCTCCATTGCATCTCGACAGCTAAAGCAGAACTTGATTGAATATCCATCCGTAACGCGGTCGGATGTGCACAATCGCTATCAGTCAAAAATTAGGGTCGAGGATGACCAGTTGGGAGCCCCCTCAGGCTTAGTTCATCCTAACAGGTTTGCAGCCAAGCCCTCGAGGGACACAGATCGGGGATCAAGATTCAGCAAAGAATGGTATCAACCATATGCGGATCGAAGATACAACGACCGGATCTACAATACCTCTCGGAGCGATCGAAGAAGTGACCAAGGTCAAGGTTCTCGGGGGCTCATGAGCAAGAACGGGTTCGATAAACATGCCGACCCCGCCGAGGCTCCTCGATTATCAAAGTACAATTTCAGCATAGATGCAGCAGGGATCATCTCGGCTATTGGAAGAATCAAGGATACTAAGTGGCCCAGGCCAATACAGACCGATCCCTCCCAAAGGAACCCGAACTTGATGTGCAAGTATCATGGAACGCATGGTCATAGAACGGAAGATTGCAGGCAGCTAAGGGAGGAAGTGGCTAGGTTATTCAATGAGGGCCACCTTCGAGAAATCCTAAGTGACAGGGCTAAGAATCACTTCAGGGAGAGGGATGCAGGTAGAAAGAATGAACCTGAAGAACCTCAACATGTCATCCACATGATCATTGGTGGAGTCGACGTCCCACAGGGACCAATACTCAAACGTACCAAAGTATCCATCACAAGGGAGAAATGGACTCGGGATTACCTGCCCGAAGGCACCCTCACATTCAGCGAGGAAGACATCGAGGCTTTATCTCAACCTCACAACGATGCAATGGTAATTTCTATCCTTTTAAATAAAGTTCAAGTTAAACGTATTCTCGTGGATCCAGGCAGTTCGATAAATATAATCAGGTCAAGGGTCGTGGAGCAGCTCGGGCTGCTTGATCAGATCATACCAGCATCTCGGGTCTTGAATGGCTTTAACATGGCAAGTGAAATGACGAAGGGAGAAATCATCCTTCCATTCAACGTGTCCGAAACCATACAAGACACCAAATTTCATGTCATCGAAGGTGACATGAGGTATAATGCTTTGCTCGGAAGGCCGTGGATCCACAGCATGAGGGCAGTACCATCGACCCTTCATCAGATGATGAAGTTCCCAACGAAGGATGGCGTGAAAATAGTATATGGAGAGTAGCATGCAGCTAAGGAGATGTTTGCAGTGCACGACTTGGCACCGGTATCAGCACCGTCCACATTGGAAAAATCAAAGGACGAACAGGTGGCCAAACAGTAATTACAGCCCGTGCCCTCGGTTGAGCCCGAGGGACAAGTGTTCGATGAACAGGCGGCTGGGGACGAAGAGGAAGATTTCCTTATCCTCCGAACCTTCATTGCCCTCGAGGAACCAGATGAGACAAAATCCACGGTCGAAGAACTCGTGCATGTCATATTAGTCGAGCATCTTTCAGAATGAAAGGTACACCTGGGGACGGGGTTAACCTCCAAACTCAGGAAAAAACTCATTTAGTTTCTCATTGATAATACTGATTGTTTTGCTTGGTCCCACTTAGATATGACAGGGATTCCACCGGAGATAACTACCTATCGACTGAGTGTCGATCCCAGATTTAAACCGGTGAAGCAAAAGAGGAGACCTCGGTCCGAGGTAAAGCATGCATTCATCAAAGAAGAGGTAACCAAACTTCTCAAAATAGGATCCAGGTAAGTAAAGTATCCTGAATGGCTGGCTAACGTAGTAGTAGTCCTTAAAAAGGGGAATAAACTTAGAATGTGTGTAGATTATAAAGATTTGAGCAAAGCATGCCCTAAAGATTCTTTCCCATTGCCCAACATCGATCGTTTGATCGATGCTACGGCCGGCCACGAGATCCTTACCTTTCTCGACGCCTACTCCGAATACAACCAAATTCAAATGAACCCGGAGGATCGGGAAAAAACTTCATTCATCACGAAGTATGGTACGTATTGTTGTAATGTAATGCCCTTGGGGCTAAAAAATGCAGGAGCCACATATCAACGTCTAGTTAATAAGATGTTCGAACATCAAATAGGCAAATCCATGGAAGTTTATATTGATGATATGCTAGTTAAGTCCCTATGCGCAGAGGACCATTTGACCCATTTGCAGGTGACATTTGACAACCTTAGAAAGTACAACATGAAGCTCAACCCCGAGAAATGCGCTTTTGGAGTCGGCTCGGGCAAGTTCTTGGGCTTCATAGTATCGAACAGAGGTATCGAGATCAACCCCGATAAAATCAAAGCTATCGAGGAAATCACCGTGGTAAACAATGTGAAAGTCGTGCAACGGCTGAACGGACGGATTGCTGCCCTAGGTTGATTTATCTCGAGGTCATCAAATCGAAGCCATCACTTCTTTTACCTACTCAAAAAGAAGAACAACTTCGCATGGACCCCGGAGTGTCAGCAAGACTTGGAAGACTTAAAATGATATCTCTCGAGCCAACCCCTGCTCTATACTCCAAAAGAGGATGAAACACTCTACTTGTATCTGTCCATGTCAGAGGTAGCGGTAAGTGGCGTGTTGGTTCGAGAAGAGCAAGGTACACAATTTCCTGTCTATTATGTGAGTCGGACCCTGGGAGATGCTGAAACCAGGTACCCACATTTGGAAAAATTAGTTCCAGCATTAATAAGCGCATCTAGGAAATTAAAACCATATTTTCAAAGCCATCATATATGTGTACTGACTACATACCCACTTCAAATTCTTGCATAAGCCCGAATTGTAGGACAGATTGGCCAAATGGGCCATTGAACTTGGAGGATATGATATCGAATATCAGCCTCGAACGACAATCAAGTCTCAAATTTTGGCAGACTTCGTGGCCGACTTCGCGCCTTCCCTCGTACCCAAAGTAGAGAAAGAACTCTTGATAAAAACGGGTACATCATCGGGGGTTTGGACCCTCTTCACAGACGGTGCCTCGAATGTGAAAGGATCCAGGCTCGGCATCATTTTAAAATCGCCTACGGGCAGTGTTATTAGGCAATCTATCAAAACTTCTAAATTGACTAACAATGAGGCCAAGTATGAAGCCATGATTGCAGGTCTTGAACTAGCCAAGGGCCTTAGAGCAGAGGTCATCGAGGCAAAGTGTGATTTCCTTTTGGTGGTAAATCATGTAGACGAAAGCTTCGAGGTTCGAGACGATCAAACGCAAAGGTACTTAGACAAACTTCAAATGACATTGCACTGCTTCAAGGAATGGACACTGGACCATGTAACTCGAGAACAGAATAGCGAGGCCGACGCACTAGCAAACTTAGGGTCATCAGTCGAAGAAGACTATATTGTCCCGGGGACTATCATCCAGCTATCGAAGTCAGTGATCGAAGAAGGCCATGCAAAGATTAACTCAACGAGCTTAACGTGGGATTGGAGGAATAAGTACATCAATTACTTAAAGCATGGGAAGCTCCCCGCAGACCCAAAAGAGTCAAGAGCGCTTCGAGCCAAAGCAGCTCGATTCTCGCTCGATGAAAATGGAACGTTGTACAAAAGAACCTTCGATGGACCACTGGCAGTGTGCTTGGGACCCGGGGACACAGACTATGTACTACGAGAAATCCACGAGGGCTCCTGCGGGAACCATTCTGGTGCAGACTCTCTGGTTCGCAAGGTGATCAGAGCAGGGTATTATTGGGATAGCATGGAAAAAGATACCAAAGAGTTCGTTCGGAAGTGTGATAAATGCCAGAGATTTGCACCAATAATCCATCAACCCGGTGAACAACTCCACTTGGTCCTATCCCTGTGGACATTCATGAAATGGGGGATGGACATTGTCGGTCCCCTACCGACGGTGTCAGGTAAAGCTAGATTTATTTTGTTTATGACTGACTACTTCTCAAAATGGGTTGAGGTGCTAGCTTTCGAGAAGGTAAGAGAAAAATAAGTCATCAATTTCATATAGGACTACATCATATGTCGGTTCGAAATACCCACCAAAATAACACGTGACAATGGGAGACAGTTCATCGGCAGCAAAGTGACAAAATTCCACGAGAACCATAAAATCAAAAGGATCCTATTAGCACCTTACCACCCAAGTAAAAATGGTCAGGCCGAGTCCACAAACAAAACCATCATTCGAAACTTGAAGAAAAGGTTAGATGATGCGAAGGGGAAATGGAGAGAAGTGTTACCCGAGGTACTCTGGGCATATCGGATAACATCAAAGTCAAGCACGGGGAGACCCCGTTTTCTTTGGTGTATGGGTACGAAGCTTTGATTCCAGTCAAAGTCGGGGAGCCTAGCGCCATGTTTCAGCATGTCACCGAAGACTCAAGTTCACGAAGCAATGAACACTTCTCTCGAATTACTAGATGAAAAATGTGAGGCTGCATAAATTTGAATGGCTGCGCAAAAACAAAGGATCGAAAGGTATTACAACAGAAGGACGAACCTTTGATATTTCAGAGTCGGGGACTTAGTCCTAAGGAAAGTCACTCTTAACACTCGATACCCAAACGAAGGAAAGCTAGGTCCCAATTGGGAAGGACCGTAATGTGTCCTCGGAGTCATAGGGAAAGGATCCTACAAACTTAGCACAATGGAAGGCGAGCAACTACCAAACAATTGGAATATATCAATGCTCAAGCGATATTACTACTGAGGTATGACCTTCCCTCCTTTTTCATTTGTATTTGAAACTAACTCATGGCAGATGTCCGATCGGATACATTGAGGCACTTTTCAAGCTCAAAGACCTTGGGTTTTAAAGCATGCGTTGCACTCTTTTTCCCTTAGATCGGGTTTTATCTCAAATGGGTTTTACTGGCAAGATTTTTCATGACGCAACACCTATATGCTACCTAAGGATCACTTAACACGTATTCAAGGCTTCTTTTCGATCAACCTCGAATACTGGGGGGCATCACCCTCGGAGGATTGTAGTTCTGAGAAAGATATTTCACGCCTAAGAGGGCCTCAATAGGAGAACTTTGTAATGGGCCAAACAGTCAAATGAACCGTGTCCATATAGAATAATCGAGCCCCGACGGCAAAACATGTACGCATTTATCAACTATTCAAAGAAGCATTCTGGTTATATAAAAAAACACTTCATATTTCATACGAGCTCTACACTTACAATCCTACGGGAAGCGGCTCATGGGCCAAAGCACCCCAAAATACCCGGGGACTGTCACTGACAGTCAATACATCCGAGTCATCGCTACATCGGTTTCTTAGGATCTCAAAGAGGCACCCCCTCGAAACGAAGGCCAAGGCCAGTTTACTCGGGGACTTACTTTTTGAACAAGTTTGGAAAGTTATCGGGAAACAAGTCCAAGTGACAAACCCGAAGGCTACGACCATACTAAAGACTATGGTCACAAAAAGGCTACGACCAAAATAATGCGACTCGGAGACGTACGATTTTTGCTATAAAATTAAAGGCCTTAAAACATTGAAAAACCGGTTAAGTCAGGCTACCCCCAGCAAAAGCAAAATATGAGGGGCCTCGATAAATTTGGCCCCCGAAAAATCCAAGGGCTTCGATAAATTAGCCCTTGGATAATCCAAAAGCTTCGATAACACCAGCCTTCGAAAGACCCTTCAAAGGTGTCCGATTATGTCTACACGAACAAAATGTCTAATAAGGTTCCCATACGTTGAGCCTTCGAAAAACCCAACGGGTACAAAAATACATGCTAAGGCATAACTAAAATTTCACTAAGACCTTTAGCCAAAATGAGGGAAAAATTATGTAGCCATTTTTGAGGCCGAAACAGCTCAACCTAAGGGCCAATTCTAAAAAAGAACCTAAGGGCCGATCCTAAAAAAGAGCCTAAGGGCCAATTCTAGAAAAGAGCCTAAGGGCCGATATACAAGAGCCTAAGGGCCAGCTTAAAAAGAAATATAAGGCCAAAGCCTTATGGGAGTCCGAGACCCAGTTCTCGTTTAACTCAGACCCAAAAGGCCCCATTACCCCGAGCTCGCATTAAATTGATTTTAAGTTCAGCTCGGGGATCATCTAAAACCTTAAGAGGTATGATCTTGGGCAGTAAAATCCTTAGGGCTTATTACGAGTCTAAACCGATACCCGAACTTAGCATTTAAATCATCGGGATTTTTCATAAGCGGAGACAAAATAGAAGTCAACACAAATCAAGGACAAAGCAAAAGCTACTTTATATTCATTTAAGAAATTTAAAAAACATATTACAATGCCCATAAAGGGCCCCTTGTACAAAAAGGAACCTAATCTATTTTCGGGGCCACGTCCCCGGGAGTGCCATCTTCGTCTTCAGGGGCTTTATCTTCGGGAGCCTCTTCCCTTTCGGGAGCATCTTCATCACTTTCCCCATCTCTGGAGCCACTCACCACGTCCTCATCATCAGAGGAGACAAGAAACCTAGCATCGATTTCCCGTGCCTGTGCTTCGGCTATCTCCTCGGCAAGGTCGAACCCCCGAGCATGGATTTCCTCGAGAGTCTCCCTCTGGGCTCGGCACTTAGCCAATTCATTGCTCTATCTTGCCCGGTCGGAGGCCTCCTTTAACTCAGCTTGAACGGCCGCGCCTTCTCTCATATATATAGCAATGGATTTATCAGACGCGACCTTATTCTTCTCAGCTTCGACCTTAGCTTGAGCAGCTTCAGCCTTAGCCTGTGCAGCTTTGGTTCGGGCTTTAACCAGTTCGGCTTCCAGCCCCTCGACTTCCCTGGATAGAGACAAGCTCTTCGCTTCAGCACCTTGGAGCTGATTCAGCCGAGTCTAGTTGGGCCTTAACATCTTCCTTTTCGGCAGCAAGTTGATCCATATTCTTCTTCCATTGTTGGCAATCAGCCCGAACTCGATCTACCTCACCTCGGAGCTGCCCAATCATATCAAGCTTTTGCTGCAACTGAGATATCAAAGTGTTAGCCTCCGAAGTAGGGCCAAGAAGGCCGAACTTTGATAAAATCGCTGTTACTTGCTCGTCTAGCTCGGACTCGCTTTTTTGAGGTTTAGCCAATGCTGTTCGGAGATCCTTAAGCTCCTCTTCTCTCTGACTACAGAGGAGCCTCAAGGCCTTCTTTTTGCCTGAAACCTTCTGAGCTCGGCCTCGCATTGGCTCATCTCGGTTCTAAACTTTTGCAATGGCCTATGCATGAAACGGAAATATATCAGTCAAAAGAAGACAAGGGGAGAAAAACTTGCAATAGAAAGGGCAGGTCCTTACCCGGATAAGGAGACATTGAGCCTTTTTGAAAAGGGAGGATGCATCATTAAAGTCGTTGGCGTCCTCGATCTCAGCAAAGCAACCCTGAAAAAGATCATCTTTGATAACCTTATTTGGGTCGGGCTTCGGCATAGCATTGGATTCTTCGATTGACCCCTCAGAATAAGTTGGCAACAAAAGGGAGTGACCCGTTGTCGCAGCCCCGAGCTCCTCACTCAGGGCGTTCTCATTATCATTGGGTGTCTCGGCATTTACCCCCTTCGGTATAGTTGTTGAAGTCAGAGGGACAATCTCTACCTCCGAAGATGGAGGGGCCTTGCCCGTTTGTCCTTTCGGGGCATCCTCACCATGGGATGATGTGTCCTTTTCGGAAGGCTCAGCGACCTCGACTGGTTTCCTAGCTCGATTCACCAACGCCGACCCTTCTTCATCATTATCTTCATCATTCAGGAAGTCTTGGGCCGAGCCTATGCCTGTTTGAGCATACCTTTTCCGCAGCCTTCGAGCGGGGGTTTTCTTGTCTTGAGGGTCTTCGGTTTTCGAGACCCTTTTTCTTTTGTTGTCCTTCTCGAGCTTTGGATTTGAAGACTTGGTTTTTTCCCCAGGCGGGGCCGGCCTCATCTCAGATACATCTCTAAGACCTGCATGGGCAAGCGTGAGTAAGTAAAAACGCCGCCAAAATGTAAAATGTTGAAACTATAGAAAGGCACTCACCGTGGCTCTTCGCCTCCCACTGGCCCTTCGCCAATTCACGCCACTTACACTTGTCATAGGAAGAAGTGGCAGCTAATTTTCTAACCTAATCCTCGAGGTCGGGCACCGCTAGGGGCGCCCAAGCATCTGTTGCCGAAAGAAAGATGAGAGAGTTATGGAAAATGAATAGATACAAAAAATACGGTCTCCACTTACGGTTAAAGTTCCACCTCTACGAGAACAACATTTTTTCCTCGGGGATGATGTCCAAAGTCCTGACTCTAACAAATCGGCTCATCCAACCCCGATCTTTGGTTTCATCGGTGCTAGCGAAGAAGGACTTCGTGGTTCGACGCTGCAGCTTGATGAGCCCTCAGAATAATTGGGGCTGATACAAGCAGACTAGGTGGCTGAGGGTGAATTCCAAACCCTCGGCCTTCTCGGAGAAAAACCGCAGCATGATCACGATGCACCAGAACGAAGGGTGGATTTGACCGAGGGTTACTTCGTATGTCTTGCAGAAGTTGATCACCACCGGATCGAGGGGTCCCACTGTGAAGGGGTAAGTGTAAACACTCAAAAACCCTTCCTTGTGGGTAGTTATGCTTTCATCAGGTCTCAGGATCTGCACTTCGACCTTGTCTCCCCACCAGCGATCCTCGTTTACTTCCTTGACGAGCTGCTTAGTTATCAGGCTAATGTATCAGGATACGTGCTCGCATCGGCCTCGACATCTGGAGGATTCTTGATACCGAAGTCCTTATTGATAATGCAATCACCAGGATTGATTTCTTCAAGTGTTAGTGGCACCACCGATTTGGCCGGTCGGGAGGTAGAGGAAGATGATGCTTTATCCTTTTTGGGGACCGCCTTGGAAGTTATTGCCATAGTTATAAGCTAAGTATTACGGGTGCACAGGGATGTGGTATTTTCAGGCAAGAGCTTGGTGTTTTTCTAACGCTTGAAGAGGCGGAGGAAATAAGTGATAGAAGAAAGAGATGAATATGACAAAGGGAAGAAGAAAGAGTAAAGTTCTTCACTTGGAGGAATCGCCTCATATTTATAAACGGGCGATGACGGTTCGGCGGCTTTAGTGGCCGACCAATGCTGACATGCATTCAATGTTTTTGGGAAAGCGGACGGACGGGATGTTTCGAACGCTTGCATCACAAGGATGACATCATCATTGAGGACTTTGGGAATACAAATCGTTTCTCATCATTTTATTCTAAGAAACGCGGGGACTATGTGTATACGGTCAAAATCAGGGAGCCTGATTTCGAGGTCTTAAATTGGGTTATGAGTCCGAGTCCGGGCAACTCGAAATGGAAGTCAGATCCGGTCGAGGGATACTTACCTCGAGAAAGCTGATCGAAGGCCTGGCACGAACTGCATCGAGGGCAGCACAATCTCGAAGTCAATCAAGAAAGAGCGAGAATTTCTCAAGGGCACGTGGACCAGGGGATAATCTAAAAGATAAGATTTGTACGAAAATGTACAGGTCTGTACTAGGCTGTTATACACCTGTACCAATAGAATTCTTTACTACAATTAGGAATGTACTATATTGGGGTTTCCTCCTCCTATATAAAGGGGACCCCAATCATTTTGTAAGGGGAATCACACATTATTCACTGCAATAGAACATTCTGCTCTGCCTTTCTGTTTTAACGTGCTCAACAATTATTCTTCAGCTTTATTGTGTTTAATTTATTATTCATACTTCATTGTTCTTAGCTGACCTCGAGGCCCCTATTGCCCCAACAACACTGATTTGGTTCATCTTTTACTCTTACTTAAGCTTAATATTACTTGCATAATCACTAGTATTAGAATATATCACATATCTTTAAAACCACAAATTATCTTTAATTGTTACTCTCATTTTTTGAGGTAAACAGACATAACCAAAGTTAATAAATAAATACTTTTAAATGAAAGATTTATTTAAAATTTACTATATAGCAGTCTTAGTGGATAACGTGCAATAATTTTTATTTTAATTATGACATAAAAATACTCTCAACTTAAGAAAAAAGTAATTTTGAATAGTGAACGATTTATTAAGAAAATTTGAGGATTAACAAGGTTAGTTACACACAATTGCATAAAGTTCTATTAGGCGAGCCCCGTACTCCGGGAGTTGCGCGTGTCCGAGGTGTAAGCCCCAGCAGCTGAGCCGTAAGTCTCACGGAACTAAGCCCCACACATAAGCCCAGGGGCGTTTTACGAGTGCTCCGCCCCAGAGTGAGCCCCGGACGAGTCCCAATTCTACCTTTTAAAATAGAGGTTTATATTGATGACATGCTAGTTAAGTCCCTGTGAGTAGAGGACCATTTGAAACATTTATAGGAGACTTTCCATATACCGAGGAAGTACAATATGAAAGTCAACCCAGAAAAGTGTGCATTCGGTGTTAACTCGGGCAAGTTTCTCGGCTTCATGGTGTCCAATCGAGGGATCGAGATCAACCCCGATAAAATCAAAGCTATCGAGGATATCAAAGTCGTAGAAAATGTAAAGGCCGGTAGAGGATAACCAGGCGCATAGCCACCCTAGAGCAATTCATTTCGAGGTCCTCGACAGGAGTCACCTATTCTTCTCATTGCTTGGGAAGAAGAACAACTTTGCATAGACCCCGAAATGTCAGCAGGCCTTAGAGGAACTAAAGCGGTACTTATCGAGCCCGCCGCTGCTTCATACCCCTAAAATGGACGAACAACTTTACTTGTACTTGGCAGTATCGGAGATAACGGTAAGTGGAGTCCTGGTCCGAGAAGAACGAGGTACGCAATTCCCTGTCTATTTCGGACCTTAGGTGAGGCCGATACTAGATATCCACACTTAGAAAAATTAGCGCTTGCTTTAATAAGCGCCTCTAGGAAACTAAAGCCGAACTTATCCTCTTCGAGATATGTTGCACAAACCCGAACTGTCGGTCGATTGGCCAAATGGGCCGTCGATATCAGTGGGTATGATATTGAGTATCGACCCCGAACCGCCATCAAGTCTCAAATCTTGGCGGACTTCGTGGCTGACTTCACGCCAGCCCTCGTACCCAAGGTGGAAAAAGAACTACTGATAAAATCGGGTACGACTTCGGGGATCTTGACCCTCTTTTCAGATGGTTCTTTGAACGTAAAGGGGTCTGGACTCGGCGTCGTTACAAAACCACCCACAGGTAATGTGGTTAGATAATCTATTAGAACTATAAAATTGATTAATAATGAGGCCGAATATGAGGCCATGATTGTAGGTCTCGGACTAGCCAAAGGCTTGGGAGCAGAGTTGATCTAAGCCAAATGCGACTCCCCCTCGTTGTGAATCAGGTTAACGGGACCTTTGAAGTTCGGGAAGAGCGAATGCAAAGATACTTGGACAAGCTACAAGTAACTCTATGCCGGTTCAAAGAATGGACTTTGCAACATGTGCCTCGAGATCAAAATAGTGAAACCGATGCCCTCGCAAACCTAGGTTTGTCAGTCGAAGACAACGAACTTAATTCAGGGGATGTTGTACAACTAATGAGGTCAGTGGTCGAAGAGGGCCATGCCAAGATAAATTCCACAAGCATGACTTGGGACTGGAGAAATAAGTACATAGAATACTTGAAGAACGGAATACTTCCTTCAGACCAAAAGAAATCGAGGGCCCCACATACGAAGGCAGCCCGGTTTAGCTTGTCCGAAGATGGAACCTTACTCAGGAGGACGTTCGACAGGCTGCTAGCGATATGTATAGGACCGGGTGATACCGAGTATGTTTTGAGGGAATTCCACGAAGGCACATGTGGGAATCACCCAGGCGCCGAATCGCTGGTCCGAAAGGTAATCCGATCCGGCTATTACTGGAATGGTATGGAAAAGGATGCGAAGGAGTTTGTGCAAAAATGTGAAAAGTGTCAAAGGCATGCTCCGATGATTCATCAACCCGGGGAGCTGCTGCATTTGGTTTTATGTCCATGGCCATTCATGAAGTGGGGGATTGACATTGTCGGCCCCCTTTCATCGTTGCCAGGTAAGGCTCGATTTGTTTTATTTATGACTGACAATTTTTCTAAGTGGGTTGAAGCACATGCCGATTAGAAGGTCAGAGAAAAAGAAGTCATCAATTTCATTTGGGACCATATCGTATGTCGATTCGGGATACCATCCAAAATTGCCTGCGACAACGGAAAACAGTTTATCGGCAGCAAGGTGACCAAGTTTCTCGAAGGCCTCAAGATCAAAAGGATCTTATAACCTCCTTATCACCCTAGTGTAAATGGGCAAGCCGAATCGACCAACAAAACCATAAAACAAAACCTTAGGGAAAGGTTGACTGACGCCAAAGGAAAATGGAGAGAAATCCTGCCCGAAGTCCTTTGGGCATATCGCACGACTTCGAAGTCCAATACCGGGGCTACCCCGTCCTCTTTGGTTTACGGTACGAAAGCTTTAATACTTGTTGAAGCTAGGGAGCCAAGCATCAGATTTCGATACGCGACGTAGGAATCGAATGACAAAGCCATGAATGCGAGCCTAGAACTATTGGATGTGATGTGAAGCTAACCTTGTTCGATTTGCCGCCCAGAAACAACGAATCGAGAGGTATTACAATAGAAGGGCCAAACTTCGATACTTTAATATCGGGGACTTGGTAATAAGGAAGGTAACTCTAAACACCCAAAATCCGAATGAAGGAAAATAGGGAAGGTCCGTACCAGATTCTCAAAATCACAGGAAAAGGATCCTACAAGCTCGACACGTGGACGACGAATAATTACCAAACAATTGGAATATATCTCAGCTAGAACGATAATACTGCTAAGGTACGGGCCCTTCCATTTTCATTTACATTTTAAACTAAATCTTGTAGGTGTTCGATCACAAATAATAATGGACTCCTCGACACGAAGTCTTTAGGTCTGAAAGCACGCGTTGCACTCTTTTTCCCTTAGACCGGTTTTGTCCCAAATGGGTTTTCCGGCGAGGTTTTTAATGAGGCAACCATTGATCGTGCCAACTTAGAACAATTTAATAGTATCTGATGCTTCTTTAGAATTAGTCTCGAATATTTAGGGGCATTACTGTTGAATGTTAGCTTTGTTGCGGGGAAATTACTTCATGGCATCAGGGTCTCGATAGGAAAATTTGTAAGGGCCAAATGGTCAAACAAACCATGCCCGCATATTTTTCTCAAGCCCTGGCACAGAACATGTACGCATGTACAATCAATATAAAGAGAAGAATTTTTCCTTGCCAATATCTCATGCCTTAGAAAAGTTCTTCTACTTTAAAATGTCATACTCTCGAGCTATTATGGAAACTAGCCTAAGGTCCATTCATAGCTAGAGTTCGGATAATCACCCCCACAATCAGGGACTACCATCCGAAAAATAAATGAGATCGAATTGTTAAAACTTCAAGATCATAAGACCTTCCAGGCAACTCTCGATTTTATAGGCCACAACCACCCCACTCGAGGACTGACACTTTGGCAAGCTCAAATAAAACAGGAAAATAAGCTCGGAGACGTCCGAATTCCGTAACAAAATAGGCCTTCTAATTCTTTCATAAATCGGTAAAAAGGGCTACCCCCGGTGAAAACATAAAAGGCTTTGATAATATAGAGCCTCGAAAGCTCTAAAGAGTACAAAACTGTTCGGACTCTCAAACAAGTTCTTTATTTCACGCTAAAGCATTACAACCTTTGTAAACACGGATGATAAACAAAGGAAAAAATTTTAAAAACCGAAAAGGGGAGAAAAGCCTTATATATATATATGATCGTTTTACAAAGGCCAGATCGGCCAAATACAACGGTCTAAGGGCTACTCTTACTTCGAGTTCGAGATATCACTCTTACTCGACTACTAAGCTTAAGGGCTACTTCAACTCGAGTTCGAATAAATTCTCACTCGGGGACTATTTTTTGAGCCTAAGGGCCACCTGATTTTGAGTTCGAGATAACACTCTCACTCGGACATCAAAGTCAAAGATTACCTTATTTCGAGTCCAAATAAATGATCTCACTCGGCTTTGATTTATCGAAAACCGCCTCAGGCTGAGTTCGAATATTCGATCTGGGACCGTTGAATACAACTATATAACTTTATACTAAGTTACTTTGACACTTGCATAAAATAACAAAAGGAAAACGGATTTGGGAGCCATGGAATGGAAAAGTTTTTACATATCAAAGTTTTTTACAAGGGTCACATAGCCCGATCAAAAATTTCTTTACAAAGGCCGATTGGCCTTAAAGCAAAAGCAAAAATTACTAGGCCTAGGCAGCACGGTCCTTATCGGAGGAAGCTTCTTTGCCTTCGAAATATTCTTCACCAGATCCGCTTACATTCTCGGAATCTTCATCGAGAAATGCTAGCGTCCGAGCCTTTTCTTCCTCAGCCTTGGCGATCTCGAGTTCAGTAGATATATCAAAAATTTGAGCAATGACCCCCTTCGAGAGCCTCCCTTCAGGCCTTCCACTTCGAATGATCGACCATGCCCTTATCCTACTCGAGGGTAGCTTTGGCATCGACCTTGTACTAGGTCGCAGTAGCCTGGGCCTTAGTATTGGCCGCGACAACTTCAGATCTGTCAACCTTGAGCTCTTTATCCAAACTGGCTAAATTGGACTCGAGCTCCTCGACCTTCTTCGCCTGAATCGAGGCGTTTTCCCTTGCGACCCAAAGTTGAGATTTGGCTGACTCCAGCTCTGCTTGGACGACCTCCTTTTTCGAGGCTAAGATATCCATACAACCTTTGAACTTTTTAGCCTCGGCTTGTACTTAATCTATTTGCCTTTGAAGGTCCTTGATTTGTTCGAGCCTCTGTCGAACCTGCAAAATTGGATCGTTAGTTGTTATCTTTGATTCGTCCTCACTATCATGAAGAACTCGGAATACTTGCTCAGCCATCTCATCATGTTCATCTTGAGCCGCCACCAAGTGTACCTGAAGCTTCTCACTAGGAAGCTTGCAAGTATCACATTTCTCAGTGAGGCCTTGGACCTCGGCCTTGCGTTCTTCTCTGATTCGAAGAAAGGCTTCATGATGAAACACTAAAGCCTACGAGAAAGGAAGGAAATGTTAGAGATATCTACAATTCAAAGTCATAAAGAAATAATGCAATGTCCCTTGAAATTACCCGATTCAGAGCATGCTGGACCTCATTGAACAAACAACCAACTTCCACAACATCCGTTTTGCCTTGGTCCTCTTCAGTGACCAAGCATCGGAGATAGATAGCCACCCCTACGAGGGTAGAGAAAACGTAAGCGCCCTCCAAGATTGAGATGATAAGTGGGCGCTTACGCTCGGGATCAATGCTGGGAGCCGGGAATTGGTTGGTCAGTTTAAAGCTCGAGGAAGCCTCACTCGGGCTCTTCCTCGATACGTCCAAATCACCTAGACCGGTGACATCTTCTACCTCGGCGAAATAACCTCGAAAGAAATCTTCCTCTCCATGGGCTCCCTCCCCGTGACAAGTCTCCATAGCTTGAGCGTCACGTATCATCGAGTCAGGAACTGGAGGGAACGAGGGGAACCCCCGATATCTATTGCCCCAAATGGGTCTTTCGAGGCATCGTCTTTGTTCTGGGGAGCCTCGAGCCCGGTTTCTGCACTTGCATTGACAACATCTTTGGTTGCCTTCCCACTTCGAGGTGAGGCGTCTTCGATTCTTTCTGGCTCGGGCTCATCAGGTTGGGGCAAAGTAGTTTTGGGTCCCGCCGGTCTAATGGTTCTTTGAATCTCGGTGCTAGCTCGCACACGAGTCACCAATCTAGAGTTTTCTTCTTCTTCCTCTTCATCTTCTATCTCATCCAATAGCTATTGGATGGACTACAGAGTTACATGAATAACATCCCCCTTAGGCTTACGGGTCCTCCTAGCCGGCTTTTTCTTTTTCGGGCCTGGACAACTTGGAGCCTCCTTTCTTTTCTTCTCTTTGCCTTGCTTCGGTGCAGATGAGGAAGGAAGTGCCTCTTCTTCAGTAGAGGGGGGCCTAATTGGTACGTCCTTCCCGAGGCCTACATAATGGAAATGATGAGAAGTAAAATAATGAAGCCCGAATAAAAACCTTTCTAAGGAAAGAAGATTACCGTGGTTACAGACCTCCCATTGGCCCCTTCATAACTCCATCCAGGCATGCTCGGAGTAAGATTTTTATGATACTAATCCCTCGACCCATTGCCTCAGGTCGGGGATCACTTCCGGCACAACGGCCACAGTTGCAACACAAAAGACTTGGATGAGGGGAAGACAAGAAGTAAAACGGCAAAATAAATTTTCAAAGGCAAAGCAATACTTACGCTTCATGTTCCACTTTTCAGGGAACGACATGTCTCCGGCAGGGATTAGAGACGAAGTCTTTATTCGGACAAATCTGACCATCCAACCTTGGTCTCGGGTCTCATCTATGCTCGAGAATGAGGGGTTCGGTGGCTCGGCAGTAAAACTTGATTATGCCTCCACAATAAAGCCGGGGGCCATAGAGGCGCATGAGGTGATCGAGGGTAAAATGATGCCCCTCGATCTTCCTTGCAAAGAATCGAAGCAGGATCATGATCCTCCAGAACGACGGACGGATTTGACCTAGGGTGACATTGTACCTCTTGCAAAAGGCAACAATGATAGGGTCCAAGGGACCTATCGTGAGGGGTAGGTATAGACGCTCAGATACCCCTCCACGTGAGTTGTGAGGGATTCCTTGGGGCTAGGCACTACTATATCCTTGCCAACCCAGTTACACTCCTTTTTCACCCTCTCGAGAAGACCTTCTGTAATCGTGCACATGTACCTCGACATTTGTTCACATCGACCCGATGTCGATGGTGTGTTCTCCACCTTGAAATCATCGGCAGTGGCACACTTCGTCGGAATGAAGTCCTCAAGGGGATGTTCCGCCGCGGCTGCGGCGCCGGTAGACTTTGATGAAGAAGCAGTTCCTTTGTGCGGAACGATTTTTGAAGTTTTAGACATTCTTATATGTAGAGAAAGATGAAACGGGGGAAGAAATCTTGGTGTTTTGCGATGGAGCAAGTAAAGAAATGCAGACATCTCAGAATATAGAGCTTTGAAGAAGGAAAAGATTTTGGAAATTTGAGGGAAGAAAATTTGTAAGTAAAGTTTGAAAAATGAAGAAAGATGCATTTATAGGTTGAAGGCGGTGGTTCAGTGCCGGTGGTGGCTGACAATCGACTGACAAGCATTAAATTCCTAGAGAACTGTACCGACGAGATGTTTTAGTCACCTCTGCTGCTTACGTCACGATGCCTACGTTATGATAAACCGAAGGGAAGTTTGAAGACTCAATTCATTTCATGTTGTTGCACTCCAAAAAACGAGGGGACTATCTATATACGGTCAAAATCAAGCTTGCCTAATTTTATATGACTAACCAAAGTCGGGGTGGCAGATTAAGGCTCGGCCTCGATTATAACGGACCATGGTACGGAGATGGATTGGTAAGCTTGTGGATCAATGGTTGATCAAGATCGAGATCAGCCGTGATCGAGACCTAAGAGAGAAAGAGATCGAGCAAGATCGAAGGAAGCCTGCTAGATCGAGTAACAGAAAGCCGAGATATCTATAATCGAGCAAGGATCGTGGCAGAAATCTTGGCACGTATCAAGTAAAGACCGAACATTTAGCCAATCATGGGATTTCCTTTTGTAATTAGAATTATACCATAATTAGGATTCCTCTACTATATACAAAGGGTCCTAATCATTTTGTAATCATCATATTCACGAATAATTAAGCAATATACGACATTTTCTCTCTTAAAGTTCTCTTAAGCTCTGCTGTTCAGTTCATACTTTAAGCATAATCTGTTGTTCAAAGGGCGATCTAGCTCGAGGACCACAGTTGTTCATCACATTGGTTTGCCTTATTTTGCTGTTAATTTCTAATGTTAATTTTCATATTTATCAGTTTGTGCCAAGTGAAATCACATATCCTTAAACCACTTATAAGTTTAGTTGTTATCTAATTTAGCGGTAAACACAACCATCATTCTTCCATCTGCTTTCCATAATAAACCTGTACCAATAAGATAAATTTACCACAAGCAAATGTTCTTTGATTGAAACTTATATTGGTTTGGTATCATCAAAATCAATACGTGAAACCTTGGGGCTAACAATCTCCCCCTTTTTTATGATGGCAAACCATTGAGTACAAAACATGAAACTTAATCAAATACTTAATTAAAGCACAATAAAAGGACAAGTTAGATAAACTAGTTACTTCCCTGAAATATCGAGATAATGTTAAGCTTTCTCTTCCACGTATAAGTGCCATGGCAAGGAAGTGCTCCCCCTTACTCCTAGGGTTCATTAGTTATGTTCCTCTGCCTTCAAGCATCTTATCTGAAATATTCGCAAGGAAAATTTTGTACCATATATTTCTCCCCCTTTTAAAATCATCAAAAGGGTAGAACCAAATATTCAATCCACAGAACATAGTAAAATCTTAGAGATGCACAGTCTTAGCAGAAATTAAAGAAGCATACAAGCAATCATGCCATAATTATCACCTATAGAATCTCAAGTTAAAAACATTAAAAATATGTTTAAGTAAATTGAAAACTCTTAATTGATCAAATAGTCAAAAGTTTATTCCAAGTTTAAGAAATTGCACGATCTAAAAGACAAGTTTTAAACAACAGTTTGCCTTAATAAAAATATAGAGTAGCGTAAAATACTTTGAGTCTATTCAAAATTTTGTGACTCACTCAAATATTATCATAGACTTGCAAACTTAATGCCACGAAAGGATCCAAGATGACATCATTACCATACCAACTTCTTTCGTAAATGTGAGGAAATATCTGTAAGATGATGGTCAATGTCCTCCAGGCAGATTTCAAAATTACTTTTTCTAACAAGCAATCTAGTGGCATGTGTTATGCCTTGTGCTCTAGTTTTGTGTAACGACTCGACCAGTCGTTTTGAGAATTCGCACTTCGCTCGCCAGTTTTCGGGCATGACTAGCCCCGTATGATGTATTATGACTTATGTAAATCGTCAGTTTTGGTTTTCAGGTTAATCGAAATAGATATGAGAGGATGATTCCCAGCTTGAATTGGGAGCACGTCCGGAATGATATTTGGAGGTCCGTGGTAGATGTAGGCTTGAATTGGCGGAATTGGAAATTTGGAGTTTCCGCTCGGCAGTGGAAATTTTGATGTCGTGGTTGAAATGGAATTCCGGAAGTTGGAGTAGGTCCGTTGTGTCATTTGGAAAATGTGAGAAAAATTTAGGTCATTCGGACGAGGTTTGATAGACTTTTTGATCGAATTCGGGATTCGGAAGCTTTGGAATCCTTAGGCTTGAATCCGAGGGTGATTTGATGTTTCGATGTTGTTTTGGGAGATCCGAAGGTTGGAACAAGTTTGAATGATGTTATGGGATGTCTTGGCATATTTGGTTGAGGTTCCGAGGGCCTCGGGTGTGTTTTGGATGCTCAACGGGTCACCTTTTGGACTTAAGGAGTTGCTAGTTTGCTGGTGTTCTGCAACTGGTGTGTTCTTCATCGCGATCGCGGGAGGAGGTTTGCGATCACGTAAGGCAAATGGAGGTCCAGCTGGGTTAACTCTTCGTGATCGCAGAGAACGGGACGCGATCGCGTAGGTCAGTCAGGTTGTGCAACGCGAACGCGTGGGCCAGGCCGTGTTCGCGTAGAAGAAATAAGGCGGTAGAGGAAATCTGGTGTTACCCTTCGCGTTCGCGTGGGGTCAATCGCGATCGCGTAGGTCAGGGGAACCACTGCATCGCGTTCGGATGTGGAGTAATGCGGTCATATAGAGTAAAATGTTGAGGCAGCAAAATTGTTCTCCGCAATCGCGAGGGTGTTTCTGCGACCGCAATTGAGGAAATGTTTGGGCAGAATGTTTAAGTTCAAAATAAGGGTTTTGGTCCATAATGCCAAAATTCATTAGAGAGCTCGGGAGAAGGCGATTTTGGAAGGGAATTTCAGAGGAATGATTGGGGTAAGTGTTCTTCACTCAAATTTGGTTAAATCCCATGATTATGTCTTGATTCTTATCATTTAATTTGGGAATTTGGGGTGAAAATGGAAGAAAATTTGGAGAGTTGATTTTTAGGATTTGGATGGCCATTTGTTGTCGGATTTTGGTGAATTTGATATGGGTAGACTCGTGAGCGAATGAGTTTCCGGTTTTGTGATTTTATCGGATTTCGAGACGTGGGCTTGGGGGTCGGGTTTGAGCAATTTCGGGATTCTTGAGTTAATTTAAATATTTTTGGGTGGGATTTGTTCCTTTAGCCTAATTTGAAGTTATGATTCTGATTTTGGATAGATCGGGGTGAGTTGAGGCCGGTTCAAGAGGCAAAGGCATCGTGGGCTAGGGTTTGGACCGGTTTGAGGTAAGTAATGATTGTAAATGTTGTCCTGAAGGTATGAAACACCGGATTTCACATCGTTGTGGTATTTTGAGGTGACGCTGTTGGGGATTGTGACTTGGTCCATCCCGTACGACTATTAAGTCACGTATTTGATTGAAAACTGTTTGATATTATTGTGTTTTGGAAAGTATTACTATGTTTGTGGCTGGATGCCGTGTTTGGACCCTTAGGGGCTTTTTACTACTGTTTCCTCACTGTTCTTGATAATATTTACACTCAGTCATGCCATGCTTTCACTGATTTCATAACTCGGATTTTATTTACTCCTTTTGATTTTATAAATGATATTTTGAGCCGAGTACCTATTTTACTGTTAGCCCGAGGGGCTTGAGTGAGATCTGACTGTGTGAGGCCGATGGTCTGTGTTGTGAGCATATCATGGGATCGGGCTGCGCGCCGCAGCCTGTGTACTGATTTGTGATATATGAGAGGCCGAGGTTATGATTTATTATGCCACGAGGTGGCTTGTTATGTGAGGCTGAGGGCCTGATTGATTATGCCACGAGATGGCTAGTTATAGCGCTTGGGCTGTAGGAGCCCCTCCGGAGTCTGTACACTCCCAGTGAGCGCGGGTACCCAGTGTGAGTGATGTGATATTGCCCGAGGGGTTGTTGTTGATTCATGTTGTTGCCCGAGGGGCTGATTACGAGTGCTTGTGAGGTAGCCCAGAGGGTCTGGTTGTGTTGATATTTCGCTCGAGGGGTTGGTTCTGTTGATATTTTGCCCGAGGGGCGGTTGATGGTACATGTTTTGCCCGAGGGGCTATTTACGTTTCTATCTTTTTTTTCTCACTGTTTTCATCACTCGTTTGAAACTAATGGAAGATGTTTTAAAAGGAAAGGTTTTTACTGAAACTGAGTTGTTTTACGAGAAAAATGGTTTCTGTACTGTTTTTGAGTAATGTACTACATTTGTTGTAGTGTTATGACGTGGAATTATGTGCTTTCTTACTGCTCAGCTTTCATTTACTTTTGTTACTTACTGAATTGGTGTGCTCACATTACTCCCTGCACCTTGTGTGCAGATTCAGATATTTCGGAACCTGGTAGGGGGTGTTGATTACTTAGTGGCAGGTTCATCGAAGTTAGCAAGGTAGCTGCCCGACGTTTGCAGCCCTACTTTTCTTCCTCTTATCCTCTTTAGATTTTTTAGTATATTTTCAGACTCTTCATTGTATTCAGACCTTAGTAGATGCTCGTGACTTGTGACACCCCGATGTCGGGTTTGTGTTATTTTCTTCCGCACTGGTTATTTAGGCTTGTGTTATGAGATTCTGTAAACTTAAAAGCTTGAAAATGACTTTTATTTAATACTGGTTTGATTTGGGATTTGTGTCAGCTGGCCTAGTTTTACGACAGGCGCCATCACGACCGGGTCGGTTTTAGGGTTATGACAAGTTGGTATTAGAGCCTAGGTTATATAGGTCTCACGAGTCATGAGCAGGTTTAGTAGAGTTTTGCGGATCTACAGAGACGTCTGTACTTATCCTCGGGAGGCTGCAGAACCTTTTGGAAATCCTACATTCTTGAATTCTTATCGTGCGTCATTGATTCAGCTTGATATGTGACTCTTTGAATTCCTTCTACATATTCGTATGCGCGCATGAGCGCTCTGTATCAGATGTGCATCGATGGCTTGTGATTCCCTGATCGGGGGGCGAGATATGATTTTTGTTTGTTGATGTTAGGCCAGTCTGGAAGACTTGAGGCCGGGCTCCGCTTGTAACTTGAGCACTATGGTGTTAATTGTGTGAGCACGTGCTTCTGGATTTATATGCTCGGTATTGTCCCTATTCGTGGAAGTGATGACTGAATGGCTAGGTGATGAGTATGATATGACTGCAAGATGTGTTCATATGATTTGAATGTGACGAGAAGGGTCTGCTTGAGGGTAGAAAGAACTATTGGTCCTCGATTTCCATCTTGATTGGGTGTATAGCCCGAGTTAGGGGTGTGTGAAGGATCTTTTCATGTTGTCTAGTTGGGGAGTAGAGTAGATTTCATGTTACGATATGAGTTCAGACTCAGAAAGATTTAGTGATTGCATGATGTCTATGACAGTGGAAGGGTATGAAGAGATGTTAGTTTGAGGCAAAGCAGGTGGGTTATCTCCTGCGGAGTGTTCTGAAGTTTGTGCAATCCTTTTGTTATTTGTTGGAAGACCTCTTGTACCAGTGAAATATATGTGTTGCAATTTGAATTTATATTGCCTAAAAGAGTGGGCTTGACTGTTACGAGGGTGAATGCGAAGTTTCAGATGAATTGAAATACTAGATGGTTGTGTTGCATGAGCTTATGAAGGATTTAGTTGAGTCTCACTATGTATTATGGCAGTAATAGAGAGTGTGGGCACTGTGAGTCTTCGTGTGTTTTGATCTATCGCTTTGATGCCAAGTGGGGGAGTCTGTTATTGATCGATTGATTGCACGGTTATATGCTATGTTGGTTCTAGTTTGAGGTATACTGGTGAATTAGTTATGGATTACAGAGGTTGAGATCGAGGATTATTCGAGTAAGGGAAATTTTGAATAGGGGTTGTATTATGCTTTATGGGTGTATAAGAATCAGGGAATGACTTGAGTTGTTATTGGTGAAGGATGTAATGTGCATGGAGCAAGAAATTATTTGGTCGCATTAACGTGGGATTACTTTTCGGGGTGTTGGAGTGCTGATGGAGCACTGGTCGTTCGGTTCGTTTGATCAGTTTAGTGGAAACCTGAGTAGAGTGGATGACTCCCAAGAATGGTTTTAAAGGATTCAAGATTTACATGTAATAATTGGAGATCTTTAGGATGTGTATTTGGCCAGAAACTGAGGTTTACATTGGAGGGTGTCAAGACTTGAGGCATTTCTGTATCATTATGGATTCTACATATCAGTATCAGGAAAGTGAAGGTAATGGCTTTAGATTTGTAGGAAGTCGCTTTAGGGTAAGTATACGGAATGTGGTGCTCTTGGGGATATTTGAGAGAGTATTCAGCGGCTTATGAGCCTTAGACAGTGTGGTATATGCTTGGGTCTCGTGTGGTGAGTCTGGATTGAGGATTGTGGTATCATGGCGAGGAGAACTATCAATTCGAAGGTAAATCAGAAGAAGCTTGGGATAAATAGGACAACTTGGTAGTAGGTCGGATCGGCATGATAAGGGATATGATTAGTTCTTTGGGTGCTTATAGGGTAATGAGTTTCTACAGATGTCTCGTGGCAATGCTCTTGGGTTTGTGGTGACCTGCGTAGTTTGGATGAGCTAAAAGGATTCAGTCATGACGGTTTGGTTTTGTGCAAATGGGATTCAGAGAGTTATTGATGGTTTTCTACCACTATTAGGGATGTATAATTTCGACTAGCGTGAGGAGCATGTGATGTATAATGATTTTCTTCTAGATGCGATCAAATGGAAAGTTCTTGGCTAGTTGAGTACGTAGTTGCTTGTGATCCAGAATGAATTATGAAATTCTTATGTTTATCATAGGACCGCATGGTATATGCGATATGTTGTGTAGGGTTGTGATTTGCATGTGTAAGGTCACGGTTCAGTTCTGGAAGGAAGGACATAAGTTCTTATGCAGCACGGGCAGTTTCAGATGATTATGCAAATGATATTACTAATTGGTGTGGCTTGATGATGGTATACCTTTCAGAAAGGGCAATGTGATTAAGTTAATAATACATCATTGGTATTGCGGCACTCTCTTGTTTGATCGACTGCTGATATTCCAGTTCGCTTGGTGGCACAAAAGAATTTTAGGAGTATCCCTCGTGGAGTGATTGGGTATTAGAGGTGTATTGTAAATTCGGACGGTAGATTTGGGATCGGATATGGTGATTCGTGTGCTATATGGATTTGGAGAGTAGGAGTTCTCATAAACTGGTTATGTTGTGGTTGTGGGTCGCGTGTATCGGCCTTGTGTGGTGACTATAGGGGTTTGGAGACCCGAGTGGATCCTTTGTTGCTTAGTAAGTTATATTTTGATGTGATACTGGGTATGGACGGGTTGTCTCCGTGTCGTGTTATTCTGGACTGTTACGCTAAGATGGCGACGTTGGCTATGTCGGGGGTGCCACGGATTGAACGGCGAGGTTCGACGGGTTGTGTTCCCAGTAGAGTGGTTTCATTTTTGAAGATCCAGCTGATGGTTGGGAAGGGTTGTCTTTCTTATTTGGCCTTTGTGAGGGATGTCAGTGTAGAAACTCCTATCATTGATTCGGTTCCAGTGGTGAGGGATTTTTAGGATGTGTTTCCTGCTGCAGGGCATGCCGCCGGACAGGGTTGTTGATTTTGGTATTGATTTGGTGCCGAGCACCGTATCGTATGGCACCGGCGGAGTTAAAGGAGTTGAAGGAGCAACTTCAGGAACTCCTTGATAAGGGGTTCATTGGTAGGCCTATATGGATGTGTGTTCTGCATCGTGTTGGCTTTGTTGACTCTGAGTTGCTATTGTCGAGGGATGTGTTGATTCGATTGTTATTGAGCTTATTAATATTCTGGGGTGATCTATGAGTTACCTTTCTGTGTTGCAAGGCGTTATGATTTGTTCGTTATAGGCACATATGGTGCGGTTCTACTGGGGTCTTATAATGGAATTCGAGCGGGAAGAGTATTGGATATTGCTCGGTGGATGGCGTATTGGTTATGTCATTTGCTTCGCCGTGGTTATGATGATTTGCTTTTGGTAATAGACATCAAATTGCGCGTGGTTGTTGATTTTGAGCATAGTGACTTGAGGTATTTCATGTGGACCAGTGTTTGGATAGGGTCGCGCGTTGCAGCGAGGTTATGTGGAGGTATGATCCTTCGGGTTAGATTCGTGTGTTCTGGTTCTACGATGTGTGATGAGTTCTCAGCATTGTGTGGTGGTCGTATTGGTGAGCTTGCGGTACAACTCTCTCATTTGAGTTATTTTTCCATGATTGGAGTACATTTGGACTGTTACTTATTGGTGCACGGGTCGCACGGGTTGTGGATCTAGATTGTATCGATGTGTCATGTCACTAGAGTAGTCGTGTTGGATGAGGTAAGGTCACTGAGATCTAGAATGAATACTATCGGATTCGATTTCAGCATGTTGGAAGGATAACGTCGGGATTCGGCTTAGGAATTTACTATGGTCCTTGCCCAAGGAGAGGGAGCTCCATAACTGGTTAATTTGAGGAGTGGTTATGATTTCTGCGTGTTTCATTCATCATTAGCAGTATGTGAAAGTGTTGTAGTGAAGCTTTAATTCATACGAGGTTTATTACCGCTATTGAGTTGAATGAGCAGCTGCTGCGATTAGAAGTTATCGCTATGGGCGTTTGAGTTGTGTGGTATATCATGTGATTTCATCTTGAGTTGCAGATAGGGTTTGATACAGCTTGTTGGACTTATACAGTGTGTTCAGATTTATTCAGTGTATAGATATGAGATTCTAATCCTATCGATGATTTCAGAAGTGAAAATTTTGGTTCTAAGGTTTATGGGCTAGGTTGGATTGTGAAATTTCAGTTACATGGTGTTATCGGACCTATATGAGATAGGGTGATGTGGGATCACCCCCGGGTATGTGCACGGTAAGGTTACACATCGATTTGATGGTGTTCGGAACAACTCTGGGCACGTTCGAGGACGAATGTATGTTTAAGTGGGGAGGATGTAACGACCCGACCGTTCGTTTTGAGCATTTGCACTTCGCTCGCCAGTTCTCGGGCATGAATAGCCCCGTATGATGTATTATGACTTATGTAAATTGTCGGTTTTGGTTTTCAGGTTAATCGGAATAGATATGGGAAGATGATTCTCAGCTTGAAGCTTTAAATTTGAAAGGTTTGACTCAGTCTTGACTTTTTAGCATTCGACCTCGGATTCGGATGATTTGGTTAGATCCATTAGGTAATTTTGGACTTGGGAGCGCGTCCGGAATGTGATTTGGAGGTCCGTGGTAGATTTAGGCTTGAATTGGCGGAACTGGAAATTTGGAGTTTCCGGTCGGCAGTGGAAATTTTGATGCCGGGGTCGGAATGGAATTTCGGAAGTTGGAGTAGCTCCGTTGTGTCATTTCGGATGTGTGTGCAAAATTTTAGGTCATTCGGACGAGGTTTGATTGAATTCGGAATTCGAAAGCTTTGGAATCCTTATGCTTGAATCCGAGGGTGATTTGATGTTTCGATTTTGTTTTGGGCGTTCCGAAGGTTGGAACAAGTTTGAATGATGTTATGGGATGTGTTGGCATGCTTGGTTGAGGTCCCGAGGGCCTCGGGTGTGTTTCGGATGCTCAACGGGTCACCTTTTGGACTTAAGGAGTTGCTGGTTTGCTGGTGTTCTGCAACTGGTGTTCTTCATCGCGATCGCGGGAGGAGGTTCAGGATCGCGTAAGGCAAATGGGGGGCCGGCTGGGTTAACTCTTCGTGATTGTGGAGAACGGGACGCGATTGCGTAGGTCAATCAGGTTGTGCAACGCGAACGCGTGGGCCAGGTCGCGTTCACGTAGAAGAAATAAGCGGCAGAGGAAATCTGGTGTTACCCTTCGTGTTCGTGTGGGGTCAATCGCCATCGCGTAGGTCAGGGGAACCACTGCATTGCGTTCGCATGTGGAGTAACGCGGTCGCGTAGAGTAAAATGTTGAGGCAGCGAAATTGTTCTTCGCGATCGCGAGGGTGTTTCTGCGATCGCGATTAAGGAAATGTCTGGGCAGAATGTTTAAGTTGAGAAACGAGGGTTTTGGTCCATAATCTCAAAATTTATTAGAAAGCTCGGGAGAAGGTGATTTTGGAAGGAAATTTCAGAGGAATGATTGGGGTAAGTGTTCTTTACTCAAATTTGGTTAAATCCCATGATTATGTCTTGATTCTTATCATTTAATTTGGGAATTTGGGGTGAAAATTATGGAAAATGGAAGAAAATTTGGAGAGTTGATTTTGAGGATTTGGATGGCCATTTGATGTCGGATTTTGGTAAATTTGATATGGGTAGACTCGTGAGCGAATGGGTTTTCCAGTTTTGTGATTTTTATCAGATTTAGAGACGTGGGCCCGGGGTCCGGGTTTGAGCAATTTCGGGATTCTTGAGTTAATTTGAATATTTTCGTGTGGGCTTTGTTCCTTTAGCCTATTTTGATGTTATAATTCTGATTTTGGATAGATTCGGGGTGAGTTGAGGCCGGTTTGAGAGGCAAAGGCATCGCGGGCTAGAGTTTGGACCGGTTTGAGGTAAGTAATGATTGTAAATGTTGTCCTGAAGGTATGAAACCCCGGATTTCACATCGTTGTGCTATTTTGAGGTGACGCACATGCTAGATGACGAGCGTGGGATCGTGCACCGTTGGGGATTGTGACTTGGTCCGTCCCGTACGACTATTAAGTCGCGTATTTGATTGAAAACTGTTTGATATTATTGTGTTTTGAAAAGTATTACTATGTTTGGGGTTGAATGCCGTGTTTGGGCCTTGTGCTGACTATTTGGACCCTTAGGTTTTTTTTACTACTGTTTCCTCACCGTTCTTGATAATATTTACACTCAGTCATGCCATGCTTTCACTGATTTCATAACTCGGATTTTGTTTACTCCTTTTAATTTTATAAATGATATTTTGAGCCGAGTACCTATTTTATTGTTAGCCCGAGGGGCTTGAGTGAGATCTGACTGTGTGAGGCCGAGGGCCTATTTTATGAGGATATCATGGGATCGGGCTGCGCGCTGCAGCATGTGGTACTGATTAGTGATATATGAGAGGCCGTGGGCCTAATTTATTATGCCACGAGGTGGCTTGTTATGTGAGGCTGAGGGCCTGATTGATTATGCCACGAGATGGCTAGTTATAGCGCTTGGGTTGTAGGAGCCCCTCCGGAGTCTGTACACTCCCAGTGAGCGCGGGTACCCAGTGTGAGTGATGTGATATTGCCCGAGGAGCTGTTGTGGATTCATGTTGTTGCCTGAGGGGCTGATTACAAGTGATTGTGAGGTAGCCCAAGGGGCTGGTTCTGTTGATATTTTGCCCGAGGGGCTGGTTCTGTTGATATTTTGCCCGAGAGGCGGTTGATGGTACATGTTTTGCCTGAAGGGCTGTTTATGTTTCTATCTTCTTCTTTTTTCTCACTGTTTTCATCACTCGTTTGAAACTAATGAAAGATGTTTTAAAAGGAAAGGTTTTTACTGAAGCTGAGTTGTTTTACGAGAAAAATGATTTCTGTACTGTGTTTGAGTAATGTACTGTATTTGTGTTAGTGTTATGATGTGGAATTATGTGCTTTCTTACTGCTCAGCTTTCATTTACTTTTGTTACTTACTGGGTTGGCGTACTCACATTACTCCCTACACTTTTTGTGCAGATTCAGGTATTTCCGAATCCGGTAAAGGGTGTTACTCAGTGGCAGGTTCATCGGAGTTAGCAAGGTAGCTGCCCGGCGTTCGCAGCCCTACTTTTTCTCCCTCTTATCCTCTTTTGATTGTTTTTGGTATATTTTCAGACTCTTCGTTGTATTCAGACCTTAGTAGATGCTCGTGACTTGTGACACCCCGATGTCGGGCTTGTGTTATTTTCATCCGCACTGGTTACTGGTTTGATTTGGGATTTGTGTCGGTTGGCCTAGTTTCGCGATAGGTACCATCACGACCGGGTCGATTTTAGGGTCGTGACATTTTGTCTTTTTCATGACATGAGAATTTAAAAAAAAATCCCCATGCCATTTTTTTCCTGTTTCAGTCCACTTTGTTACCTGCAAGATTTGCATTTGAAAATATTCTACTGGATCAAAGTAATTAGTTCTTGCATACAGTAATCCATAATTTAGAATGTCAACCAAAAATCTTTTGTGGCACTATAAAAAGATATTATGGGATCAGGTATACCAAAATATCTGTTATAAAAATGCAATAGAGAGTCGGTCATACTTTGGTACTTTATTCGATTGTTGACTTACCAATTTTCTCCTTGCTTCGTATTATTTGAACGTGAAGATGAAGGTTAATTCTTTATCATGCTCATCTCAGAATCGATCACCTTCCATAAGCTTGAGAAATACTTGACACACTTTTCAATAGAGTTACCAATAATGCTATGATCATCAACATAAGTTAGTGCATTTGTGACTCAAAATCATGCCTTTCTAAAAATGATGCATTTCTATTTGCCTCAGATCCATAATTAAAAAGTAGTCATGCAGTAATCTAGAGAGAGTTTTAGATTATAGCGAATATTAGTCACGAAATCATGATTTTAAAAACTTTTAACTCAAGTGAGATGCTAGACACACGAATCTTCCTATAAGACCATTTAAAAAATTTCAACATCCAAAAAAGCCTTTATAATGAAAAGTAACATTCTAACAAGACTCTCAAAAAGAAATAAACATACTTTCTGTGAAGCCTTGGGCTACAAGTTTACCTTAATTTTCACAACCTTACCATTTCCATTAACCTTCTTTTTGGATATCCATGATTGCAGCTCCTTTTCTTGAAAATTGATTTCTATGCTTTGTATTCTTTCGGCTTTGTTCAGCAAATCTTGCACTGGTAGAATCCATAATTCATTGCTTAATTTCTTCACGTCTGTCTAGTTCAACTAGCATGGATGTGTCACTATCCGTTTATTGCTAGCCTTCCACTGAAAGATCTCCATCCTTATTCACAATTTTCTTAGAGAAGTATTAGTGTAAAGAAAGCACACATGTTTAGATTTCTCTCCAACTAATATTCTAAAATTCATAAAATCGTAAGTAGTGACAAATAAGGAATATACCAGAGACTTACCAAGACAGTTATAGCCAAAGAGGATAAGATAACCAACAGTTGGTTTTGCTTTCTTCCCATATCCCAAGAAATTTTTTATTCAAGATAAATAAAAGCCAATGATGACAATTTAAAAATTTATGCAAAAGTGATGCTTTCTTTTCAACTCTGCATTTAATTCAGGCACCAAACTAAATATGTGAGAAATCATGTTCGTCGCAAAAAAATATCGAACAAATACTATAACTCACATCTATGATCATTTCAAATGCATCATTTTCTTGATAAGAACTATAACTTAAGCAAAAGTATGGATAAATATTAGTAGAAACATATACATGTACCTTTCAAACTTTTGAGTCTTAGGAATGGTCGAGTATCTCCATATGTGCACAAGTTATAGCAGCCTCAAGCTTAAACAACCTTCTTGAGTTTGAAAAAAGTATTGATACTCTCACTAAGAGAATGAATATCAGAAGTAATTATCTTTAAAAAAATATCTTAAGCACATGACGACAAAAAGAAATGCATATATGCTTGTTTATCCTAATGTTTATACAAATGACATGGTTTATGCAAGACATGCATTCGTGCTATTCAAAATCTCTAAATCAAGGATAAAAATAACACCAAACAAAATTATAGTATAATACAGCTAGTCGACTCAAGCAATATATACTTATCATATTAAACTAAAAAAATTAACTAGATACGCATCACCTTATAATGCATCAAAAGAAACTTGGATAAGCTTTAATGATACCGGTCACTCAAGTTTTACCAGCACGTGTAATAGTTCCTTCATCCTCTATAGAGTATGTGTAAACTTTGAAGCATCTTCAAGCATGTGCCTGGACCAGCCATTATACAAATATCATTTATCCCTTTTATGGCTGGACTCAAAATTCCCGCAAAATAAATTAATTTATTATTGGTACCCAAATCTTTTTGGGTCTTTTATGGTTAGTAGCTTGTATAATTCGAGATGCATGTAACTGTATAGGTCTCCAAATATATTTTGATCTAACAAGACTTCTAGCATAAATGCATTTAAATATTTTATGTCCAAAATTACCACAGTAGTGGCATGTAATATGAGAAGAAGAATGTCAACTTGTTTAAAGTAGGACGTTTACCAATAGATCCATTTTCAGTCGACTTAAAGCTGTTTAAGCCAAGGAGACGACTTTGATTGATCAAAGTAGTGGCTAGGGGATTTGTGCAAGCTATTTATTTGTTTGCGAAGCTCAAAATTTTCTTCTTGAAGTAAGTTGTTCTCCACCAGATATTCTTCAAGTTGAATATCCTAATCTTTCTTTTCATTTCTCAACTTGTTAGAACCCCGTTCCCCCAAATAAAACTTCCCCCGCTTGCTTTATCTGACTTATGACCTGTGGGGATGGTTGGTTCGGGTTTTAGAAGTGTTTGGGTTGAGATAGGCTCACTTGATTCTTTAAGATTTTCTTAAAAAGCTAAGCTTGACTTCGATCAACATTTTTAGTAAACGGACCCGAACTCGTGATTTTGATGGTCCCGGAGGGTCTGTAGGAAAATATGGGACCTGGGCGTATGCCCGGAATCGAATTCCTAGGTCCCTAGCCCGAGTAATGATTTTTTGTTGAAAATTGTTAAACTGGAAATTCTAAGGATTTAAAGAAACTAAATAATGAGTGATCACCTTGGTATCGGGCTCGTATGTTGGTTCCGAAGCCCAGTACAGGTCCAATATATCAGTTAAGATTTGCCCGCTAAATTTGGTGTCAATCCGAGTAGTTTAAGTGTGTTTCGGCTTGTTAGAAGAGAATTAAGAACTTGAAGTTCATAAGTTTGATTCAATTGGTTTTAGGGGTGATTTTTAGATTTAGCGTTGTTTCGGGTGTTCCAAAGGTTCGAGTAGGTCCATTGCACGATTCCAGACTTGTCGGTATGTTCGGGCGGGGCCTGGGAGCCCCGAGCGTCAATCGGACGAGGCTCGAGTGAAGTTGGAAAAATTAAAAAGGGCTGAAGCATCTGATTTCTGTCATAACCGCACCTGCGATTGGTCAGCCGTAGGTGCGAGACCGCAGAAGCGGTCGTCCTACCGCAGATGCGGCCAAGGCAGGCCAGGCCCAAAACCGCAGATGCGGCCTCAAGACCGCAGAAGCGGTCCTAGCCCGCTTGGCCCATTTCCTCAGATGCGGCTTATTTCTCGCAGAAGCGGGACCGCAGAAGCGGAAAACGCTGAAGCAGTGAGCTTCATTTAATACGAGCTCCAGCCATTTTTGACCATTTCGCACACGGGTATTGAGTGATTTTGGAGCTCTTGAGACGGGATTTCCACATAGCATTGTACGGTAATTCCATCCCCCTTATTTCTAAGTTTAATACTCGAGCTTTGGGTAGATTAACACCTAAAAGTTTGGAGAAATCAAGGGATTAGAGCTAGACCTACGGTTTTAATAAAACTTAGATTTTACCACAAAATTGACTATGAAATGAAGTGAAATCATATATTAATGATCCTTATGTTACAAAGAACAACTTCCTTCAAAAAATTTCGGAATCCGGGCACGTGGGCCTGGGGTCGGATTTTAAGAAACTCGTGTTAATCTAGGTAGCTATTCTTGCAAAAACAGCCTTCCGGTGCCCTGTTGAGACATTTTGGCTATTTAGACAAAAACGGCATCACCTAATTTTATTTATGACGACATTTCATATTTTTGGGTTATTTTGCAAAAATGGGGTTGGACCCGATGAGGGTTGCCTCGTATCCCACATCGGTGAGAATCAAACTTTGCGTAATTTGGGAAGTTTTGACGCAATAGAAAACATGAAATATTTTTGTTTTGAAACAATTTTTCCCCTTTTTTTCTTTTTTTTCTTTCTATTTTTTCAAAATTTCGGCAGAGTTTCGGGATAGTTTGAACACCGGGTATTTTTCCTTCTCCTACCTCAATTTGGTTTTTCCAACTTTTCTCCCTTATTCTAGAAGCCGGTCAACATGTAATCCGAAGCAAATAAATGTACAAGTAGCAAGTAAAATGCATCAGGATGATCTTTTGATTTCGGGTACACCTGTCTTAGACGGACCCAACCCCTGTGTTGAGTCCCCAAAGTCAAATGGACGTGATGCAAACAAGTGTTCCTACTAGGGATCCGGCATGAGGCTGTGTTATTCTAGGTTTTAAAACCTGAATGTATTATTCTAGACCTGGCTTACTCGAGCTGACAGCTCGAGCCGAGGGGGGCAGCGTACCGGGAATACAGAAGCTTCACCGGCTTTGCAACTTGTCCGAAACTCGTTCTAAAATTGGGATATGACTCTAACAGAAAAGAAGTCACACGAAGTGCACACTTCCCCAGATGATTTAGAAGACTCATAGAGAAGAAGGGTTTCGTAACAGTTTATATATAGTCCAAACAATATCAAAGCGGTAAAAAGCGGCATTTAGCACATTAGGCTCAAACATGTAAAAATCAGATAATAAATAAAGCCAAGTATAACAGTTATTCTAAGATCGAATTCTTGAACCCTGGACCAAAAGTTCTGGGTTCTTTATCCCCAACAGAGTCGCCAGAGCTGTCACACCTCCTTTTTACCACCCGAAAGGGGATATAAGGGACTTTTTCCAATTTAAGTGACATTATTCGATATGGGATTATTTTTATTTATTTAGAGTCGCCACTTGGGATAATTTATTATGGTGTCCCAAGTCACCGGTTAATTTTAAATCCCAAATCGAGGAAAATCGACTTTATTTAAAAGTCTGCGAAACCAAAAAACTAGGCAAGGAATTCTGTTAACTCGGGAGAAGGTGTTAGGCATTTTCGGGTTCCGTGGTTCTAGCACGATCGCATAACTATTAATAATTGGCCTAACTATCTGACTAATTACATGTTTTAAACCTATTGAGATTTTTAACTTTATAACTGCTTTTATTTATTTAGACTGCTTTTAGGATTTATGGGTTTATTTCTTGAACAAGTTACGATTGTCGTACACTTGTTGTTTTGGGACACATCACAAACCACGCTACATGAAATGCGCCCGTGATTTGCGACATGTTTATTTTATTAATGTTCGAAGTTTTTATAATCGGGTCACATGAAATGCACCCCCGAATTTGGAAATTAGGTATCATGACTATGCCACGGGAACCGTAGCCATAGTCACAATGATTTATTATCAAACGCGTCTAAAGCAAACTACGAATGCTCAAAGTATTAGTTAAACTAATTATAAATGTTCAAAGTATCTTTCACACTAATTGGTATTAACGCGAGGGCCATGGATTTTATTTGTGTGTGGCACGCCTCAATTTGTTTTTTTGAAGGATTGTACTCAACTAAAGCAAACTAAGGATGTTCATTTTTACAACTAATTTGAAGTTCTATATGAAGCTACTAATTGTAAGTATGCATGAAAATATGAGGCAAGTCTTTAATTATTTGAACAGAAGTGGGCCAATAGCAGGCCCAATACATTATCTAAAAATTTTTTAAGAGAAAAATGGTTGATGGGAATTGAGCTCGAAGTTGAGCCCAGAAATGAGGGCAGAGGTGTAGGCTACCATAGCGATTTTAATTGGGCCAAATATCCAGCCCAACTTTCACGAATAAGTTTCAAGTACTAGAAGCTCATTTTTTACTATACTAGCACAGAAAACTTAATGGATAAAACTTTGTTGAAGGCAGCTGGGCTGCAACATTAAGCCCACAATGAGAGAGGAAACAGAACAGGTACACATTGAACCTAATTTTAACAAAACTGCCTCATCTGTGCCAGCATCAGGCCCAGTTGTTTTAACAAGAAGACTTGCAATGTTCAGGCCCTAATGAGGCCTGATTCCCTTCATATAACAAAAGGGACCTCATAAGTACCGAACTACATAAAAGGGCCTTTGACATTCAGGCCCAGTTGGGACTCAACATCTTCTGAGTCACATGTACGCAAAATAATACAGGATTTCTGGACAGAGATTAAGGGCTGAAAAAAACCATATCATGAATTTAACCTATCAACACACCATTAACAATGAAAGATTAGACCCTAAACTTATTCATGAAGCAACTTGAACATACAATTTCTTTAAATACTGTTGCAATGCTAAAACACTTCAATTAAGTATATCCAAGAATCAAACATAGTCTACTTTGGCCATACCTAGTACTTATCCAAATGCTTAAACATGGAAAAAACTCATACATTATAAACAATAAAACTAAATAACTGAAAAGAATCATACGAGAAATAAAAAACTGAAAATTAACATTTTTAAAACTAGACTATTTAGCCTAAAACTTAGCACATGAGAGAGATGCTATTCAACATTTTCAATACTCAGCCTCCTAATTGGTCCATGGAACAACACAGCAACTTTAATGTATTTAAGTAGAAGCTAGAGAGGAAAAAGCTAAGAAAAACAGTAGTCAAATGACATTGAAAAACATCAAACTAAGCTAAATTTAGACATGAATCTTAAATTCCATGGCAGCAATACACTCTTTAAAACAAGCTTGCATTTCATTCATGATTCAAGGCTCAAGGTATACCTGGTTACAAAGAATAAGAAACAAGGTTGTGAATCTTCAGGGAAAAACAGCAAGAACAAGACAGGAAATCGATGAAACAGAAGCAATGACCAACAGTGTCACAGCTTCAACATCAAACCATCTTGCAACTCAAGAAGCCCAGAAACTTTGTAGAAAATTTATTCTAATCTTAGGTCGAAATCGGAAAAAGAAATTAATTCCCTATCAATGGAATAGTAGCTGAACTGTTTTGCTTTTTAGGGTTCTGAAAATTCTAATGTCTGTCTGAGAATGAGCGAATAGCTTTCTTTTTGTAGGGAATATCCAAAAATAGCATTTAGGAATATTCTACCCTAGATTCCTTAGATAGTACAGCCTATTTGACAGAGAATAATGGACAACTGTCCATTTTTCAGCATCTTTTTAAAACTAATTCTGGATAGCTGGTCCTTCTAGAGCTTTCCTCTTCCTAGATATTTTCTGAAAATTATCCTAAGTTTCCTTTAGTTCAATTAGGCCCTTACAAGTTTATAATGATGCACAAATCAAACAAACATGGAGTAGGCCAGCAATTACCAAAAATAATGATCAAAACAATAATCAAGCAATAAAGAAAAAAAATGCAATTGAATCATACAACAGAAAACCTAGACTAAACTAATCCCTACATGAATCGAATTAAGATGGAGTCAGTAGGAATTTCATGCAATGAAACTACTAAAACATGCTAATTTACACTAACACAAACAAGATGAAAAAAAATACCTAAAGCTGGAGCATTGAGAAATCCTAAGTCATGCAAACTAAGTAAAAAGAAAACTAAAGAAGAGAACAAGGAAGACTAATAAGAAGACATGACGAAAAATACCATAAATGATCTAAAACAAACAAAATAATCGGATTCTGTAACCATGAACTAATAATCAACTAAATAAACATAAGCTAAACCTGATTAAGCAAAACAAACCTAATGACAGAAACTGATTGAACATGCAAGAAGAAAGTTACTGACTCGGAAAAAAAAGAATGGAGAAGACAGTGGTGAAACCTTACCAGAACAAAAATTGAAAGGAAACTTGGACCAGGGTTCGTATGGGGCTGGCTGGACTCCGATCATGCTTCGAGGTGGGTCCAAAATTACATTAAGCAATCGTTCTTGCTGAGAACGATTAGTTAATGTAAATCTTAGGCTCAAATTGTGCCTTGAAACTCGAGGAATCAGAAGAAAAATCGGCAAAGTGGGTAAACTAGGGTTCCGAATTTCCAGATCTGGAATTAATGGAATTGGGTGGGTCTTTTGGGTGAAAGGTTAGTAGATTGGTATAGAGGGGAGGATGGGGAGTGTATATGGTGAATTTGGGTTGATTTGGACGAACTAGGGTTTAAGGTTCCGATTTTAGATCTAAAATTCGAGCAAATTCTTAAGGGTTTGAGGGAATTGGTTTGTGGATTTGGAAAGGGGAGGGAGAGGAGATCACAAGGTGTAAATTTGGTGGAGTTTGGGGTGTCGCCGCGGCCGTGGGGCGATTTCCGGTGGTTGTCAACGGCGGAGGCGGCGAGGGAATAAAGGGGCGGCTAGGGTTTTTGGTTAGAGAAGGGAGGAGACTGAATGAGAGGGGTAATGTGGGGGTCTCGGACTTAGTTCGGACAGTTTTATATTATTAGGATGGCCAGTTCCGGACCGTTGGATCACAATGATCCAACGATTGTGATGAAAGGGAGCAGAAATGGGTCATTTTAGGAGGGTGAGGGACGGGACCGGGTAGGCTAGGTTTTGGGCCTGGGTTTGGGGCGGATTTGGGTATAAAAAATCAGCCCAAGTTCAAATTACACCCTTTTGTTCAAATTTTTTTCTTATTTCCTTTTCTTTTCTTTTTTTTCTTTTTCTTTAATTAAAATTCCTAAATTAAATTCCTAAATTAATCTAAATTGTAAAATTAAGCTAATTATCTAATTATAATATTTATAACAATTACTTGATCCTAAAATAAAAGAGAAAAATCACAAATCTAAAATTAAAAGCTAAAAATGTAAAAATGAGCCAATTTTTTGTGATTTTCATCTTATAAAGCAATTAATCAGCTAATTAATCATAAAAATATGAAAATAAAATCTCAATGCAATGCATGGTATTTTTTGTATTTTTCATGATTTTAATAAAAACTAAACGTGCACAAAAATGCAAACAATTAATAAAATCCTACAAAATGGCAAGTAATTGAAAAAAATATATTTCTTTGAATTTTATAGGAGTATTTCATATAGGTCAAAAATCACATGCTCACAATATGAAATGAATGAACATGACTGAGTATGATATTGCAATTTAAACAAATAATTCAACAACAATATGAACTCAGTGGATCCTAACAGAATAAGCATGTAGACTAGACATGGTTTCTAACATGGATCACAGCTTAATAGCTCTAGTACGTAGAGATTTAATGGTTACAGATAAGATCAGGTAACTACATAGTACCATAGGAATAACAGAGTCACAATTCACACGGTGAGCGCCCACACGCCCGTCACCTGGCATGTGCATCACCTCAACACCAAACACATAATACGTAATCCGAAGTTTCATACCCTCAGCACCAAGTTTAGAAGTGCTACTTACCTCGAACAAGCCAAATCCAATACCCAGCAAGCCAAATGATGCTCCAAAAATGCCATTCCGCACGTACCGACCTCCGAACGGATCGAAACTGGACAAAAGAAATTATATACATCAAAGGAAACAAACTCAATCGATAAAGGTCGAATCTTTAATCAAAATCCCAAAATCGACCAAAAACTCAAACCCGGGTCTGCGCCTCGGAACCCGACAAAACTCATAAAATCCGATAACCCATTTAATTACGAGTCCAACCATACTAGTTTCACTCAAATCCGACTCCGAATCGATGTTCAAAACTCAAAAATTCACTTTATGAAATTTTAGATAAAACTCACTTTGAAATTATCAATCAAATGCCAAAAATGAAGATGGATTCATGAAATATAACCAAAATCGATTATAGAACACTTACCCCATCTATATGGTAAAAATATCCTCCAAAAATTGTCCAAATTCGAGCTCCCCAACTCAAAATATGACCAAATAAACAGACCTTCAATATTAAGTATTTTTGCCCAGCTGTTCTGCCTCGTTTTGTTTGCCAAACAACCCTGAAACTCACTTATGATAATGGATTCCTTGTGAAACTTCAGTCAAATTAGGCTTTTGAATCACTCCATTTGACCTTATAATGAAGGAGATATGTTGGTTTTAATATTTGGAAATAGTGCAGATTTTTAAATACGAAGCCAGTGACAATTTCGTAATTAATCTGAAAAATTTGGTAACCCAATTCTTAGTAAAATGACCATAAAATCCTCATATGATGTCCAAATTCGATGATTCATTTTGCTATGGCTCCATAATTATGATACGGATCTAATGCTTCAATCAAAACAGAAAATGGAGCTCATTTGTTTAATGTGGTACCATTTATGATTGAAAAAATGACGTCAAAACATAAGAAAAACGAGCACAACACAGCCCAAACCTATCTGAAACTCACCTGTGACCCTCGGGACACCGTATGTAACATAGCACGGACGTACTCGAGGCCTCAAATCACGCATAACAACATCGAAACGATGAAATGCACCTCAAATCAAACTTAATGAACTTTCAAACTTTCGACTTCCAAAAACTCGCACCGAAACATAACAAATCAACTCGGAATGAACTCAAATTTTGCACATAAGTCCTAATACATCATGCGGAGATACTTGTACCCTCAAAATACTGAGTGAAGTACAAATGCTCAGAACGACCGGTTGGGTCATCACATTCTCCCCCACTTAAACATACGTTCGTCCTCGAACGTGCCAAGAGTCGTTCCAAGGCCATCAAAATCATGGTGTAACCTTACCATGCACATACCCGGGGGTGATCACACGTCACTCTATTCCATTTACCACAACATAACTGAAGATCATTACTTCAACCTCAGCCCGTAAACCACATAATCCAATTTCCAACATCCAAAATTTCCCACAAGACCCGAACCTCGCATCTACACACTGTGTAAGTCTGAACAGGCTATATCAAGCCATACCCATAACCCAAGATGTACCCACATGACATACCACACGACTCACATACTCGTTGAAAAAATTTCGATCATAGTAGCTGCTCAGAACAACCCAATACCGATAATAAACCTTATATCAAATAAAACCTCTTTCTAAAAACTTCGTACACTGCCGATGATGAAAGAAACACGCAGAAACTCGTAACCACTTATCAAATCAACAAATCATGGAACTCTCCCTCCTTCGACAAGAACTATAGCCACTTTCTAAGCCGACTTCCGATGTTGTCCTTCCAAATATACCGCAATTAGATCCGATAGCACTCATCCTTGGTCCAATAACCTCATCTCGTCAAACACAAACATCCTATTGACACGCAACACCAATACAACCTAGAGTTGTAGACCGTGCACCAATAGGTAATAACTCAATGCACCCAAAAATGAAAGATGACTTAAATGAGAAAACCGTCCTGCAAGCTCAACGAGCACCACCACCACAACCGCAATGCCACGAACCCATCATACATAGTAGCACCAAGACACCAGAATCTAACACAAAAGATCATATCTCAACATGACTCCGTCGTAATGTGCGACCCCATCCTAACACTGGCCCATATGAAATACCTCGAGCCGCCATGCTCAAAATCAGTAACCACGCGCAATTCGACATCAAGTACCGAAAGGTGCATGACCATAACCATAGAGAAGCAAATGTCACAATGCCACACAAACCCGAAAGAACATAGCCAATGCTTAATCAATATTCAACACCCTAATACCCATCTAGCTCAAATTTCGCTATAAGGCCCAAATAGATCTGCTGCATATAACGAACGAATCACAACCCCTCGTAGCATAGAAGGGTAACTCATAGAACATCTCAGAACAAGAATAAGCTCAACTCTAACCGAATGTCACATCCCTCAACAACAGTAGTACGGAGTCAACCAATCCGACCCGGTGTAGAACACACATCCTCATTGGGCCTACCAATGGACCCCAAATCAACTGTGGTCACCCACAAATAGATACATAACCCTCCGAAAGTCCACAATGACTGAACCATAAAGCATACTATCATCTGGCTAGCTTTGGCCACATCTTCACAGTCCACAACAACAAAATAATCTATTTCTGAGAACTCCAGTCTCCAAATCCATAAACACATAAATCACCTTATCTGACCCCAACTCCACCACTAGAACGACTATCACGTCTCTCTTACATAATCATCCCACGAGGAATACTTCTCTAATTCTTCCCTGCCTCTATCATACCCCAAACCTGTAGAAGTGTGGCCGGCACCCGATGCCATACTCGGCCCGAGCGTACCACTTTGTAACTGTGAACTCTTAAGGGGTAACCCTCAACTTAGACCGATGAGGCCATATTGTGAATCATCTGAAAATATCATCTCTATCATATAAGGGGTAAACATACCCAAAAGCTAATATATATAACTGCGTAGGCCGACGAAGCTGCCATGAATATCTACTGATATACAAAATATACATGACATGTCTACAAGCCTCTAAAGATGGCTGTATCATGATTAGGACAGGGCCTCGACCTACCCATCAACCTGTATAAGAAAATGGACTCCAAATTCTAGACCTGGTAACTCCGGGGAAGTGGAGCTTACCAACCAAGCTGATGTTTGGCTCTGTCTACTGGGCAGGTCTATTCAGCCATCTATCAGGACCTGCAGGCATGAAATGCAGCATTCCCAGCAAAAGAGAAGTCAGTACGAATTAATGTACCGAGTATATAAGGCAACAGAATAACTGAAAGCTGAAACTGAACTGATAATATAATAACAAAAAGTAACTAGGAGTCAAAGATGATCTAAATATATGCTTACTTGTTGATACTGATTCAACTCTCTCAAAATAGTAAGTAAAATAGTTGTCCGGCCCTATAAGGCTCGGTACATATACCTGCTCTGCCGTAGTAGGCTTGCTCATAGGCGCTCGGCCATACTAGGCTCTGTATCTCGTCCATTTTAGGATCGCTCATAGGCGCTCGGCCACAGTAGGCTCGATATATAACTTACCATCTGATCAGAGTTTGCCCAATAGGGGCTACCCACCGATTATAGCTCGATGATGGTAAAAATACAATAATACTGTGTATATATATATATATATAGACCCTCTGCTCTCTTGACTCGAAGAAGAAAATACTCAATTGATAAAAAGTCTCGATAAGGGAGAATACTGTAACTTATGAGACTAGGATAATGTACATAAATTCAAGAGTATGAACTTCTCTTTATGCCTCGTTATTAAACACATGTAGTTACGAGATCATGCCAAAATGAAGGAAGGTTTAGGCTTAACATACCTTATCACAATCTGTCCAATAACCACGTAAACTCGTCTCGCTTCACCTTAATATACAACAACGATAACAATACTATCATTAAGTTATAGAAGGTACAACTATCACACAATGAACGACAAGCTTATTTTATAATAAAACAGGCAACATCTCCCCCATAATCTTTACTTCCTCCCAATTCGACATAATACCAAAAACAACAAGAACACAATAATAACAACATTTATACATCATTTTCCAACCTTATATCCATCAAAAAATACCACAAAGCAGCCCACACACCCCAATTAGTTCATACACAAAACGACAACCCTAGTAGTGTCAAACAACCCGAAAATGTAACGACGAACGACCAGGAAACCACCCTGCCATTAGGTGGTGTTTCTACACACCCTTTATCATCACAAACTCCATAAAAATAGTAGCAACAGAGATAGCCCAACAGCAATACAAAACAGTCCCACAAGTTCAGCAACTCAAAACTGATTTTTCAGTTTACTAAAACACGTTTCGACTTGTCTTTTCTTTCAAATTGAGCAACACAAAAAACAGTACATAATTAAGCCTCTTATCCTATAAACCAACCATGAATTAAACTTAAAAATAAGTTCACAACCAGCCAATAGTGACGCAATAACAAACAACATACCACTCTTTCGAAACTCGCTAGGTCTAGTCTTTACGATTGAGTTACAACTCGTACAAGTATAGATAATGGAAGGATAAGCATAACCTTACCTTAGACTGAGTAGAACCTACGAACCCTAGTCCTTCTTCATCAAAAATCAGTCCCCCAACGCAGCTACAAGAAGGAGAAAGAGAAACTAGCGAGCTGTCCAGGGATTTCGGTACTAGAATCACATCATAACGCCTGAAATAACCTAGGGTTTGTGTGGGATTTTAGGGGAGGAATTGCAAGGGTTCAATCTGGTTTTTGTGGTATGAAATATGAGTGAAATAAATGAGTTAATAATCCTTTAAAATTCCCCTCTTGGCCGACTTTAGGAGCTTTTAATTGAGGCCTCTCCTTTTGGCAAGTAGGTGATGCACCTACTTGTCACCTACTAGTCTGCGCAGTCTCGCGAAAAAGCAAATATCTCTCTACTCCAATATTTAATCAATGAACGGTTTAATCCGTTAGAAACTAGACTTGTAGATATTAAATTTGGTAGGTAGATAATCCCATAATTTCAAGTACATTGGGAGAAATGCTCAGTTACATTTAACCTAATTTTCAGCATATTTATGAATGTAACTTGTGATGTTCTTTGCCAACTTTTGTTCCACAACTCGCTTTACTTCAAAACATAATAAATGAATATCATAAGACTAAAATAACTCATAACATCACCTCCTTATCAACTTGAACACCCTAGTCTAACCCCAAAAGTACATGTTATAACATTCCAACTTGTCGACTTTCGACAAAACGTATTTTCTGCAATTCATTTAGCTTATAAGTCTTCCAACCCTCTTGGTGCTTGCAATTCATGATCTTAAATATTTGTAACCTCCAAGTTAACATGATTAACTTACTTTATGTACTTTTAAAGATGATCTTATTTCTAAGCTTACATCAATTGACTTACGACGTACTCCACGTACGAAAATATGGGGTGTAACAACCTCATAGATATATCTGAAAATCAGCAATCGATCAACCAGGAGAGTGCCACAATACCAATGAAGTATCCATAAATCAAAACACGGTGCGCCTTCTGAAATGTACACTCTCCACAAGCAATACCAAATAGTAATATCATTCACCTAGTCATCTGAAACCATCCATGCTGCCTAAGAATTTACGTCATTCTCTTCAAAACCGACCCGTGACCTTGCACATGCAAATCTTGATCCCACACAACACACCACATCTATCATACCATCATATGAAAAGTATGAGAAACTCATAATACACTCCGAGTCACAAGCAAACTACATACTCAATTAGTTAGGAACCTTCCATTTGATCTCATCCAGGAGAAAATCACAATATGCAACATGTTCCTCACGCTAGTAGGAAATATCCACCTCGAACAGTGATAGAAATCATCGAGAACTCTTTAGAATAATTACACATAACCAAACCATCAGAACCGAATTTCTCTAACTCCACCAAGCCACGCGGGTCGCCAAAACCCAAGAGCATTTCCACGAAACACCTGTAGAGACTCACCACATCATAAAAACCAAAAGATCCAATCATATCCATTACCGTGTTGATCCAACCTACTACCAAGTTGTCCTAATTCTCTGAGTTCCTTCGAATTACCCTAAAGTTGACACTTCTCCTTGTCGGAACACCACGATTCTTACATAAAGCTCACCATACAAGAGATACTAGAATATAACCACACCGCCCTAAGGCCCATAAGCCGCTGAATTCTCTCTTAAGCACCCCAAAGCACCACAACCGATACACCCACTTTGAAGAGACCTTATGTGAACCTAAAACTATTTCCTTCACCTCCTTGATACTGAAGTGTATAATCCACAATGATATAGAAACTCCACAAGTCTCGACACCATCCAACTTAAATCTTAAATTCTAGCCATATACAAATCCGAAAAATTCTCAATTGCTACATATAAATCTTGAATCCATTAGAACCTTCCCAAGAGTCATCCACTCTGCTCAAATCTCAATTGCACCGCCCAAGCGATCGAACGACCTGTGCCCGCATTAGCAAAATAACACCAAAAGAAGTAACCCACGCCTCTAAGAAATTGAGTGAATCCCTACTACATGCACACTACATCCATCGCGAATAACAAACTAAAATCATCCTGTGATTTTCATATACCCATAACGTGTAATATAACCCTTATCCAGAAATTCCCTCACTCGAGTCATCCTCGATCTCAACCTCTTCAGGTCATAACTGATTCATAAGTATACCTCAAACCGAAACCAATACAACACATAACCATGCAATCAAATCGTCGATAGCAGTCACTTGTAGAGTCAGTGGATGCTTTCTCATTAGCCAAACCCTCGCCAGTATCAACAACTGGATGCAGGCAGCTACTTCTAAGTTGTTTGTGCTTTCTACCTCGGTGGAAGCCAAGTCCGTACCCCCACAACCACAGGTTCTAGAGTCAGTGGAGGAGACTCTCAAGGAGCTTCTGGCCAACTAGAAGAAGATTTTGGAGAACCAGCACTCGATATTGGAGGTTGTAGGTGCTCATGAGAAAGCATTGAAGGAGCTGACAAAGGAGACAAAGAAGCTGAGAAAGACTCGAGCCTCCAGGGAGTCTGTGAAGGAGTTAAGGGCAGAAGTGGAGAAGATGAAGGCTGCTGATCACTTGCCATTGGAGCTTCTATTGCATGACCCAGTTCTAGCAGCTCAGACTGATCCAGTACAGGAGGTTGAGAGGGCACCAAAGAGGAGAAGAGTGATCCCCCCGAGCAGATGATGCAGTCATTGAGTTGGAGGACCCGCAGGGAGGTTCTTCCAGCCAGCCCTAGGTCTCAGAGCAACCTTAAGTCCCAGTGCAGGCACAGGTTACAGGGACCCAGTCACAGGTTCCCGAGCAGTCAGAGGACCCAGGGACCCAGGCTCATGATCCTATGCAGACCCAGGACCAATAGGGAGTTTTCTTTACTCTCTATCGTTTTTTGTTTGAGCTATTTTTGGTTAGTTAGCATGGAGGACAATGCTAGCTTTCATTTGAGGGGGTAGCCCTATTTTGATGATACTGGGTTGTAAATATGATACTATTTTCATTTTATTATGCTTTGATTTTTACTTTTGGTATGTATATAATTTTACCAGTTTATTTAACTTCTCGTGTTTTGCAACTTTGGTCTGTATATAGAGTTACTTTCTGATGTATATATTCATTCCCTCTTATGTATATTCGTCTATATCCCCTATTGTACATATTCATTTGACTTTCCGCATTTTCTTTCATAGTTTCTTACTTCATTTTCGTACCTTCTTATTTTGAATTTTGCGTGCAATAAGCCTTTGATTTTCTGAATGCCATGGTTCTTTCCAAAGGTGGAATTTGTGTGTGAACCGGGTGGCTCTTCCCGATGATGGATGGAATGATAACCTTCTTAAGGGTTTGAGTCTGTTTTCTTTTTTTGTTTTTGTGTAAGTAGTAGTTAGTGAGTAATAGTGCCTCAGTCAAAGCTTTACTTGGGCCTAACACATTTGCCTTTGATCTTATGGTCAAAAACAAATTGGTGTGTATAGGATGGTGATAGTGGTGACCTTGAGACTCTTGTGTTGGCCGACAATCATCAAGTGGTTTTTCGGGACCATTTGTGTTGCTCAAATCTTAGCTAAGGTCGTTGTGGGCCCTCGACTCTGTCTCTTTAGCAATCCTATAGCTTGTGTGGTGAGAATTTGAATTGCAAGTCCAAGTCCCGTGCCATTGAGTCTAGAACTTGCCCTGAATGTTTGTCTAGGCGAAATCCTAAGTGTAGTTTGACTTGAGAAGTGATTATAGGCTCTCCTTGATCCGAATGATATCTTGAAAACATCCATAGCCTACCAATGATAATATCCCTAGTCAACCCCTTTGAGCCATAGCCCTTTTTCTTTCAAAGACCATGATACAAGCCTTTACCCATTTTAAAAAGACCCTCTCTTGGCATCCTATCTTTCCTTAGCACAAGGCAAAAGCATAAGTTTGGGGGGAGAGACGAGGAATGCAGCAAAGTGGTAAAAGGTGCAAAAACGAAGAAAAGGAAAAGCAAAAAGAAAAAGAAAGAAAATCAAAAAGTCAAAAAGAATGAACAATATAGAAGAAATGAAGGGATTCAATAAAAGTAAAGTGATGAAAGGCGTGGAAAGTGTAGAAAGGAGTAAAAGTTTTGAAATGATCAAGAAAGAGTGACAATGTGTCTCTCTAACCCCTAAGAAAGAAATAATTGACACAAAAAGTCAAGAGAATGTGTGCCAAAATGAAGCAAATGAAGTGCTTAAGGGAAGATGGAACCTACTTAGACCAAATATTTCCTACCCTGAACCAAAAGCCTTCACTATATATCCACAAAAGTCCTATATGATCTTCAGTTGAATGAAGCTTACATTAGTGGTGACTCACATAAGGGGCAAGCTTATGGTACTTAGAGCCGGACTTGTGACCTTTTCTTGAGAGAGATGAGTGTATTTTCCACAATCCTCGTTCTGAGTGCTACAACCTGAAAGTGAGGTTTGCTTATGGAGCGTTGAGGAGTATGAGTTTGGGTTCCACAATGACCAAAGTAGTAGAAAGAGTTTCCTTGATGAGTTGAGTCAATTCTTGATACTTTTGCGTCGCACTAAAACCACGGTGTTTAAAAGGTTGAATGTTATTAATGATTCATTTGAATTGAGGGAAATTGTTAGTCCCAATTGAGGCGAGATGAGGTCACTTTAGGTCAGCTGAATTTTCTTGGTTGTATTCTTAAGGAGGTGGGACTTATTTTGTTTGCTTGGGGACAAGCAAAAGCTTAAGTTTGGGGGAGTTGATAACTAGGGATTCTAGTTCATTTTACACTCCTTTTTACTTGAGTTTTGATTAGAGATGTATACAAATAGTCCCAAAGGCTTACATGTTGTACTTGTTTGCAGGGTTTGGTCGAAAAAGTGACAAGTAGTCAAAACCGGCTCAAAAAGGAGTGAAACCTGCACAAGTACCAAGAACAAGTCAAGGCACTGTTGCAGCATAAAATCCACTGCAGCCATAGAAGATCCACCGCAGCCACAGTCCAATTAGTGCGGTCCGCGGTGGAAAAAATTAGAGAGATGCAAATTTTGGAAGCTCAAGCACTGCGGCCGCAGTCCATTTTGTGCGGACCGTAATAGACTCACCGAGGCCACAATCCATTTTGTGCGGTCCTCGGAGAGGAGATTCAGAGAGTTGGGAGTTTAGAAGATTGGAAGCCACTGCGGCCGCAGTCCATTTTGTGCGGACCGCGATGAAGCTACCACGGCCGCGGTGCGTTTTATGCGGTCCGCGGTGGCCAGATTCAGAGCCTGAGAAATGAAGCTAAAAAGCCTCATCGCGGCCGCGGTGCATTTTTCGCGGTCCGTGGTACCTCCGTCAAGGGTATTTTTGTCCAAAAAATTCGGCCTTGTATAATAGTTCTTTTTCAGATTTTAGGGTATCTAATTTTAGCTGAGCACGTGAAGGCCGTATTGGACCTATTTTGAGTAATTTTGTGGCTAGTTCAACATTGAATCTTTAATTCTTAGCTTGTAAACACACTATATGGGTTATTCTTCATCTAATTATCTGTTTTCTTCCATTATTATGAGTAGCTAGACCCATTAGCTAGGGTTGTGGCCTAACCCTAGTATGGGTATTTGATGGGTCTTGTGTTTTAAGGCTTAGATGTTTATGGGTGGTTGATATTTGAACTGATTTTGGTTTTTCATGTTGAATTAGTGGTTGCAAACACTAATTTGTGCCTATGTGACTTGGGCTCTTCTTAAGAAAGAGAGCTTGAGTCTAGGAAATCAGTCCGACAAGGAATTGGGGCGTACTCAAGAGATTGATAGCCCCAATTAAAGTGTTAAACCTAGAGATAGTAATACCCGACTTCAGCCTACATTGCTCGCATAATTTCGACACCCAATTGGTCTTGAGAAAGTCAATTAGGGCAAAGTCACTCAAGTTACCGAGAGGTATAGAGTGAGTAGCGTCGTGCATTGGCTATATCGCGATCCCAAACATAACAACTTTGCCTTAGACTTTAGAACCCGTCAAGTATTCACCTAGGGGAAATTCATTTCCCTAATGCCTCGTTACCTATTTAGAAAACCTTCCAAGCATTATTTCTTAGTTTAATTCAGCATTTCATTAGTATACACTTAGAAGTAACAAACGAACAATTATGATTGGAAGCGTAATTAAGAGCACTACCCATTGCTAATTTAGATAGGAATCCAATTCCCAAATCTAGCTCCCTGTGGATTCGATCCCGACCTTCTCGGGTAAAAGCTGCATCGACCGCTCTCGCCACTCTGTAGTGGTGTAGGGTTGGACACCGATCATACTCCCGAACATTCATGTTACCATGTTCCAATTGCAAGAATTTATCTTGCTTTGCTCAGCAGAGCTCAATAGGCAAATACTATTGTAAAAAGGCTTCAGAAAACTCCTTCAATCCCACTGGTGGAGCAAGAGGTCCCCTAGATTGCTCTCACGTCTCATACTAAGTCATAACAATATCCTGTAATCTATATAAGGCAAGCTCCACGGACTCTGTATCAGCGGAATGCATAACTCGTAAGATTTGCTGCCTTTGGTCTAGAAAATTCTAGGGATCTTCGTTGGGGTATGTTCCTGTAAATACCGGGGGTCCAAATTTATGAAATCTCGGACTCTCGTGTTGATCGCTCTATCTGAGGTGGCAGGGCCTGACATTGGTCCTGGGAGGTCAATATGAGTCAACAGTTGTATTGTGTTCCTTATGTCTAAATCCTGCTCGAGAACAAGTGGGGGAGTAAAAGGGGAGTGCATTAACTTCTCTACGTTGTTTCGGGGGTGGTGGCGTTGTCCCCGAAACCTGAGTCCCGACCTCATAGCGGGGTCCATGTTAACCCATAGGGGCAGGTGGCACCTAACTGGTACCTTCACCTGCTTCTTCTTTCAACCTTTTTACAAGTGCCTGATGTCTCGTGGTAGGCATTGCTATAATCATAAACAAGATAGGAATTAGAAGCGAATTATTATGACGCAGCTCTATCACACAAGAACAGGAAGAAGGGTAGTTATCCTAAATATCCTATAGCCTACTACTTATAAGTATGGTGCACAACATACCCATAAACAAGACTCAACTAGATACGGTTTGCAGACTTTCTAGGACGCAACCTGCTTTGATACCAAGTTTGTCACACCCCAACCTTGGGTGGTGCGACCGGCACACGATGACCTAAGGTTCGTGCGAATCGACACATGCTCTTATATCTTTTATCTACAACAATATAGACCCCTGAGGCCTCCAAGTAGTGATACTTGAATTATAACAAGAATAATAAAAGAGACACTGCATTTTATACATGGTCATTACTGTCACCAGCATCGTCATACCCAACCATTACATGCAACCGAACTCTAGCACTAGTCTGCAAGCCTCTAAGAGTGCCAAAGAAATTTACATAACCTGGTCAGGACAAGGTCCCACCATACCCAAAATGTTTATAACCTCTACTCTAGTACCTATTTACTTCTGAATAGCAACTCCGAGGGAGTGGAGAGCAATAACCAACCGCTGAAACGAGCACCTACTGGGGAAGAGCGTCACCAGTTCTATCTGTACCTGTGGGCATGAACATAGCGCCCAATAGAAGGGGCATCAGTACAAATAATGCACTGAGTATGTAAGGCTAAGAAAAACAAGTAAATCAGAGTCATAGCATAAGAGATGTGTGTACGTGATTCCAACCTGAATACCGAGGACAAGCCCCCGGAGGCATAAATCAAATTGTGAAAACTATGGACCATAGCATAAATACATGCAAACCTTTGTAAAACCAAGCTGCTCATTGGGGCCATGCATTGGTTTATACTATACATACATATATACATACATACATATATACATACAGGTTGGAATCATGTAAACACATATCTTATTCTAGGACTCAGTAGCCTCACATCACACATCATCGCATTCGGCCACACAAGGGCCCGGTAATATCTCATATCATGTCTTATCATACCCAACTGATCGGTGGTTGCACAATAGGTATCGTACCTAGACGACTATAGCGCGATCCGGTAGAGTAAAATAGATACATACATAAAAGTGCAATGAAGTAACAGTTTCGAGAGATAACAAGCTTAAACTCAGAATGAATCATACTCTCTGATCACAGGATACCAACTAGAAACAATGTAGACTTTGAAAGAAATCCTACCAGCAAGGATGCACAAGAACATGAAAACATCATTGAGAGGGCTTAGAACTACCAAACTTTTCGGTATGGGAATCCTTTAGAGAGAAGGAGAGACTTACACTAACTCATGCCAAGAAAGAAAGGTTGTCCTACTTACCTTGTTGAAGAGCTAATTTTTCTTCTGTGGTGGTTTGCTTTGCTTTAATGAATCTTTAGGATCAATGCCACCAGACGATAGGTGTTACAACAATGATTCCAAGTTCCTTCAAGCTATATCCTGCTAGATTCAGATTCACCTTCGACTTTGCCTTAATTTGCTTGGAAATTCTCAAGGGGCGTCGAGAGTATTTAAGAGGACTTATTTTATTGATATCTTCTAGAATGAAAGAAAAAAGATCCTTACTGCCCTTTTATATTGCTACTAAGCATAGGAATTTCCGCCACTTCCACATGCAAAAAAGGTTGTCCCGCTCCGCTTGCAGCGCTCGGTGAGACATTTGGCGTAAACTCACTGGAACGTGAGACCACCTTGTGTCTCTATCTGATTGGTTGTGTGTAAACCTCATAGATACTCCAACTTCACATGTGGAGTGTAGTATCTATCATGATTCTCATATGTTGTTGATGCCTTATATGTGTAACACTTATGAACTAAGTACTGTGTGACATATGGGTAATTGGGACTTGAGCAGTTGATAATTGAGCTTGGGCCTTAGAGCTGATTTGGTATCAATTTTAAGGTGACGCATACGCCAGGCCCCGGATTGGGCTAAGTGGTAAGGATTAGAGGGCGACGCGTGCACCAGGCCCCATGATTTGGCTATGTGATATTGATTGTTGATTTATATCTGATCAGCGCTTGGGCAAGGACCTGCCCCTCCGGAGTCTGGTATTCATAGTGAGTGCGGGCACAGGGTCATATATATGTGCTTGAATGAGAGACTTATGTGAGGCACCCGTACAGTGCTAAGTGATGATGTCGTGTGTGAGGGTTTAGGGGCAATTGTGGCAGGCACTATGTATGTGCTCGGATATGATATATATTTGATGAATTTATCGTTATATTTTTTATCCTAGCATGTATACTCGTCATGCAAGTACCAAGTTGTGATTCCCCCTTATGTTAGATGGTACTAGATGTCCTTATTTGGTATATTGGACTGGAAATTTTGTTAGGTTGATAACATCATGCTTAGAAAATTCTGTGAAAGAATTCATGACTTTACAACTATCCTTGAAAAGCATGCCTACTTTCCTGTTATTTGTGCAAATGTTGAAATTAATATTGTTTGAGTTACTTATATTTGCCATTTTTATTCTATATTTTTTATTGGTTATTTGCATAGGATGTTGGGCAATTGCCAAGCTCGTCATTGCTTTCAGTCCGAGGTTATGCTAGTTGCTTATTAAGCACATGAGGTCGGTTGTACTCATACTACGCTCTGTACTTTATGTGCAGATTCAGGTACTGCCGGGAGAGGTGATTGGTAGCTGAAGGCACCTATACCAGATTATTGAAGATTTTGATGTAGCTACTAATTTCGTTTGTAGGCCTTGGAGTACCCTTCTGCTTTGTTTATGTTATCATTGCTCTATCCTCCAAACAGTTCTGTATTTGAGGATTAGACTCTGTATTTGAGGATTAGTATCTGTACTTAAATTGTATAGTGATCATGTGCTCGTTGACACATGGATGGTTGTAGTTGGGTTGTTGCTGAGATTTCAAATATTTTATGATTATTTCGCTGTTGAGATTATTAAATTCTATTATTTGAGTTTATTGCTATTGTTTGGATGTTAGTTTGCCTAGCAAACAGTGTTAGGCACCGTCACGGCTCCGATGGGAGTTTGGGTCGTGACATTATCCCTTACCTCTTTTCTCACTTTTTTCTTTTTGCCTTTTCCATATTTCTTATGTAAGACATTTGCGGAAAAAATAAAGGCACCCTATTTATTCTTCTCCAAAATTTATCTCATAACTCATTAATCTCTTCCCTAGCAAGCTCAGATTCACTAGAAGAATCGTAATCTAAAGACGTTACATAATAACATTCTTATAATTTTGACTTTTCACTATTCATTTTTTTTATTTTTCTATAAAACAGCAAAATCTAATAAAGATCTATATCTTCTGAATCTTCACGTTTTTCTTTCTTCTTTCCCTATGTTCTTTATCACTTGATCTCCTATTTTCTGACACAATGTAATGTATTTTTTATTTTCTTGTTTGCTTTCTACAGGTTCAAAGAAAATGATTGATCTTTTCTATTCATGTAAATTCGTCAAAATTTCTAACTTGGTTTCTTCAGTTTGTGAGGTTTGTGTTGATTCCTAAACTTTTTTATTGAACGTTCATTTTTGTTGACAGTAAAATGGCACCTTTTTTATTTCCTTTCGAGAACTATAAAATCTAATATGTAATTTTAAGATCTACCGTTCTGTTCAAAAATTACTGGAGTAAAATTTTGGAGATAGGGTTTTGGCTGAGAAAAGAATTTAAAACATAAATTCATTTAAAGGGGATCGAGATTTAGTACACAATAAAATGAGTTAATTGTATTTTCATATAATTTGAACCGGAATAAATTCATGTTAACTTTTCATGTGTGTGTGTGACATATATAATGTTGACTTTTCTGTCTTCATTTTTCTCCTTTTCTATAAAACAACAAAATCTAATAAAGATCTACATCTTTATGAATTTTTTCTCACCCGTTTTTCTTTCTTCTTCCTTTATGTTCTTTGTCACTTAATCTCTTACTTTCTGACACCGTGTAATTTTTTTTTTATTTTCTTGTTTGTTTCCTATAGGTTCAAAGAAAATGGTCGATCTTAATTTTATGTTCACTTAAGTTCATCAAAATTTCGAACTTGATTTCTTCAGTCTGTGAGGTTTGTATTGATTCTTAACTTCTTTTTTTTTTTTGAAGGTTCATTTTTGTTGACATTTAAATGGCACCTTTTTGTTTCCTTCCGAGTATTGTAAAGCCTAATTTGGAATTTAGGATGTGTCTTTTTGTTCAGAAATTACTGTAATAGATTTTGGAGGTAGAATGTTGGCTGAGAAAAGAATTTAAAACTTTGTTTCATTTAAAGGTGATAGAGTCTAGTATTCAATAAAGAAAGTTAATTGTATTTTTTAAATAATTTTAACCGGAATAAACTTATGTTACGGGCTAAACTGCTAATTTGCATCGGCAGTTAAACATGTGTATGTAGAGCGCATGAAAAATGAAGAAGTAAAACTTACTTTAATTTTTCTGTTATAATTCTTAACCATTTAATTAACATTTTTAATTTCTAAATACTTACTTCTTATGTTGTTATGTCGATTTTTTTTTTTTTTTTTTGCGTTTTCTCCTTATCGTAATACAATTGTACAATTATTAAACCCAAATTAGGGCATTAATTGCAGCTCCAATCATAAGAAAACATAGTTACCCAAATACAAAATCATCCATAACTATAACTCATATGGTGATTACAAAATAATTTATGTTTCTATTAAAGTGTTGAATTGGGCAAATATAATAATTTATTGGGATGTAGACAATTAAAAGATAAATTTTTGTAAGCAACAAGATCAAACATGATTTATGATTTACAGAACTATTACAGAAAGCAATGGTGATACAAGAACAAGGTGGAGGCAAATTGCGATCTCATGTTTGCATCCCAAATGTTTTTCTTACCATCTCCTTTATTTATCTCTTTTATGAGCTTTCTTAACTTTTTATTTTTTCCGGTTCAAGTTAAGATTTGTCGACTTAAATAGTTATTTAAATTAAAATACTTCTCACATATCCGTCAAATAATTCTATACTGGACTTTAGAAAAATCAAGTAAGTTATATGTTCTCACTTTAGAACTGAGGTTAAAAACTGCGTTGATGTTTTATATTTGATATTATGAAATTCTTAAATTATAAACTATTATTTAAAAAAAAATTATGAAATAAGATATTTTCCAACTTAGACAAATGGCACAAGTTAATTAATACATAATTGTTTTTCTCTTAACTGATCACATGATTTTCTTTCTATAGATCAAGAAGACTTCATCGTGCAATTCAGACCTTCAAGTCTACAAATGAGTTCTTTTGACAATGGTATCAAGGTAAAAAGTATTGCAAACGAGTTTAACACTATTAATATTTTTCTTAACTCGAAATAGTGCATCTAGTATAAATACATGCTATTTATAGAAATATCCTGTTATTCTGAAGCTTAAGTGCTTGATATATATATACATTAAAATCGAGAAGATGATGCTTTAATAATTTAAAAAAAGAAGAGCAATTAACCCCAAGAACACAATTATACAAAAGCATAGCTGATTGTGGTATATCCGAAAAATATACAAAAAAAAAAGTATTGCTTCTGACATCACCTATTGAAGGTCTTAGAAATATATAACAACACTCACTTTTGTATATTTTACTCTCTATTTTATTAGTCAGTAAATGTCCTCAACATATATATGCAAAAAAACATTTAGACATATCTATAGTTTATTAGAATTTAATACTTTTAATAATTTAGATGATTTGAGAAAATTCACATGCAAGAAAGTAGGAGTTTACTGATATCTTTTACAACAAATTCATCACTTTTTCTTAATCTTGCAAACTCAACTCTCAAAGTAGTACTATTAGACTTTGAAAATAATACTAATTCGACGTCGTCGTATAACCTTTTCTTGTCCTATTAGGAAACCTGATCTGTATACCCTCTTTATATGGACTGTAATGTTAAATTAGATTTAAATTATATCCAGTAATTTAAAAATCTCAGCTTTTATTAACTTTCTATTTCCTCATTCCATATTTCAACTGATTAAATCCATTCTATGTATATATAAACATGTATTTATGTATGAACATTTAACATTGATCTTTTCAAATTCTACTTTAGTGTGTGTGTGTGGGTGTATCTGTAACTGAATAGTGCATCCTTTGGTTCTGAAAACCCTAAGTTTGAAGTTTGCTATCTAAATTGGATATCTTAGTGCTCAAAGATTCGATTTTTATTTTGATTTTGGGGAATTCTTGAAATTTCTGGATCTGGGTGTGTGAAAATTTAATATAAATGGCGGATCAAGAAGATGAAGAGTTGAAAATGGCGTTAAGGATGAGTATGCAGAAGGAGTCACCGGAGCCAAAGAGGAGCAAACCGGGAGAGGAGGTCGTCAGTGCCGTTGGAGAAGAAGGGGAGTCGCCGGAGGTGAAAAACCGGCGACTGCAGAGGGAATTGATGGCTGCTGCTGCTGAAAAGCGGATGATAGTGGCGGCCAAGAATGTGACGAAGCCGCTGGCGGAAAAGAGCGGTGGGTCTGGTAGTGGGGTGGTGGAATGTAAGGATAAAAGTGTGAATTTGGTGAAGGGTGAGGATAAAAATGTGAATTTGGTGAAGGGTGAGGAGAAAATTGTGAACTTGGGGGAAGAGCTTTCAGTTGCAGAGGCTAATGAGTTGTTTTCAATGATCTTTGGTTGTGAAGTTACCAGAGATATTCTTGGTCAGTGGACTAATCAGGGCATAAGGTATGGTTATATTAATGCCTTTCTGTTTGTGAGAATTGGAGTTAGGATTATGTGTTTGTGATAATTGAGATGTTGAATTAAGTTTACTTTTGCTATTTCTTCTTTTATGATGTGATATAATCTCTCAAGGTAGTTTGTTCATTTAGCAATTGCACTCGATTACTTGCTATTGGCAATTCGATTTTTACTTGGTTCTCCTTGATGACTCGTTTTTCGCCCTATATTTAGTGTTCTTATAAATATTCTTGGTTTCCTGTGTAGATAATTGTCTAACAAATAGCTGTTACGGGCTATTTTATGTTCTTATTTTCTTTTCAAAATTAAAAAGAAAAGGTGGGTAGGTGTGCTTGTATAAAATAAAAACGAAATAAGAATATCATTGAAAATAAGAAAGATCACAAAAAATCGAATTGGTAGAAATGAGTAGTTCTAGTAAGATGAGTGATATAAAAACGAAATAAGAATATTAACCATATCACTCATCTTGCTTGTATAAAATAAAAACGAAATAAGAATATCATTGAAAATAAGAAAGATCACAAAAAATCGAATTGGTAGAAATGAGTAGTTCTAGTAAGATGAGTGATATGGTTAATGTTATGTTTGGCATAGATTTAACGTAAGTGTCAAGGTATTATAAGGTATTATCCGCTTTGGCTCGCCTCCCTCCGAGCCACCTCAAGCCTTTTCGGTCTCACGGTTTTGCACCCCGGGCTCTAGCTAAAAAGATGCCTCAGCATTTGAATCCTTACCTCGCCTTATGTGGCCCGTAATTTCCCCCTCCCACTGCGATGTTGGGATTTGCCTAAGGTAAGGTTCACGTGGAACTTCCTTTTCGAGTTCACCGCCAACAGTCTGCGGTATGTTACACTCATCTCCCTTTGGAACTTAGCGTCCTCGATAAAAACTTTTCCCAGCATTATATTTTGGGGAGGTTCTGGCTCTGATGCCACCTGTAACGGCCTAGGCCCAAGTGTCAAGGTATTGTGTGCTTTGGCATGATCCCTCTGGACCCTTAAGACCCACGCTTTTGTCCCCTTTGGCCTTAACCTAGAGAAAGCCTCAATATTTAAATCCTAAACTCGCCCTCATATGGTTCCCAACTTTTTCGATGTACTGGCCTTGATACCACTATGTGACACCAAAGGCGGAAGGCAGGCTGATGAGGGTGGGCAGAGAAGGACCATCAGGCTTCTAGGCGGACAAGCTTCCAAAGAAAGGCTGCACATCTGAAAGGGAGAAAGAAGAGATCTATATAAGATAGAGCACAAGTTCACATACATCTGAGACTTCTTAATTGGCTAGTTGTAAATAACCCCAGGGTTCACACGTTTTTGGACTCGACGACAACGTAGCCCAAAGGATAAATACATGAGATCTGTTGGGCAAAAGCGAATAATACGTAACATGAGCTTGAGTCGACAAGTATGATATCAGAATCATACTCCCATAATACGATTATGGGGTAAACATCAACGTTAAGTTGAGTCCCTAAGGGTGTTGTATTTACGCCCATGACGGAGGGAGGATTGATAAGGGTTAGTCAAATAGAAGGACTTGCTGGCTTCTTGGCCGGGCAAATATGACACCAGAGAATCCCACATCGGAAAAGGAGAGAAAAGTAAAGTGCTATATGAGATAGAGCACAAGTTCATATAGCATACGCTCTTTTGTGCTCGATGATGGCGTAGCCAAAGGACAAATATGTGAGGGAACAATTAGTGCCATGGGCTTGAGCTGTGAATTTAAGACACCTTTTTAGGATTCCATATCCTTGTACCGGATATGTACTTCTCAATGTAAAAGTAAAATAAGTTTGTTCTGGTTTTGAGAAACACAAGATTTGTTAAATTGCTAATTTTGCTTTTTCTAAATTTATATTTCCCAATTGAAATGACATACAAAACATTTTTGTTCTCTTAAAAAAGACCATTTTGAAGTGTTCAACCACATCAGACCAAACCATAGCCAAAGACTCAACGGTGGTTCTGGTTTCAGGTTTAGGTAGGAACTGCAACAGACCATGCACACCTCTTTTGATATGGGGTATTCAATTTTTTTAGGAGACGACCCATTCGTCCTTCAAGTAGTCCATCGCCGATGCTTATCCAAACCCCCTGCACCTCAAAGTAGTGCCCTTTTGGTGTCCATGGCCTCCATCCAATATAACTAGCTAAGTGATGGTAGATTTCACTTATCTTAGAGGCGTTTATGATGTGTTACCTAATGCAAAGTCTGTCGTAGTATGTCCTTTGTGTCGAGTGTTTGTAGAGGATGCTGTCATTGCCTCTTTCTGAACCTTGTATACGTACTGAGAGAAAATTCTAGTACTACTTAGAAGTTTATATAATGCTGTTACTGGTATTGTTGGTTCTCTTAATCTAATCTTTGCTTATTTAGGTTGAACATTGATACACAGATTCATCTGAGTTGATTTTCTGATACTTGAAAAAATATTTTATAGGTTTAGTCCTGATCCAGATACATCAATGGGCTTAGTGCAGCATGAAGGTGGGCCCTGTGGTGTGCTAGCAGCAATACAGGTAATACTTTGGCTCTCTCTTGTTTCTTTTTTAATAGGAAAAATACATACGTTCCACCCTAAACTTGTCCCAAAAGCTCAGTTACATACTTAAACTTTGCGGGCATCTTTTTACCCTCTTATTCTTGACCAAGGTGTATTAATTATCCCCCTCAGAGGTTGAAGGAGCGTTACTGGTAAAAAAACAAGTTAAAAATGAATTAAATTGCACAAATGTCATTTTTAATAGGATAATAAATTTAAGCTTTTGTTAGTCTTTTCTTTTTATTTTTTATTCTTTTGTTTTTCTTCTCTTTCTCTTTCTTCCTTCTCTTCTTCCCTACAATTACATACAAAAGGACCCAACTTTATGAACCAACAAGGCAGCAACAAAAAGCGACCTCTATCCTTTTTCTTCGGACAGATCTTTTTGTTGTTTAGGATCTGTTTGAGACCCCCGTTTTAGAAGTATTTCACAGGTGAGAAGTTGGAGTTAGCAGTAAAGAGCTGGTACGGTTTTAAAATAGTGAAAGCTACAAAATTTCGTTGCCAATGCAACAGCTATATCCAGCAGAATCTTTGATGCTAAGTTAGGTTTTGACGGAAAGAAGAGAAAGAGAGGGAACGGGAAATAAAAGAAAAAGAAGTAAAGTAATTGGATTTTGCTGGAAAAATTTTCCGCAGCAAATGCTTTTTTGGTGGAATGTTCTTACGTTAATCCATTTGTGAAAAAGTTGTAATTCAAGATGTTGAAAGGAATCAATTGGACCTTGATTTGAGATTTGACCATGGATGAATATCACTTTAGAGAGGAGATATGTTTATTTTGTGTGGTGAAGGTCCCTTTGGTGGTGTATATGTGTGTTTCATGGTGGTCAAATTAATTTAGAGAAATAAAAGAGGGTGAGACGTTGGAGATAAGAACAGGAAGAAGCATAAGGCTTCTCACATGGTGTGGAATGAAGGGGGAAGCTGGGTCACTAATGGTGACATTCAAGTTCAGTAATTTTAATGTGTCTAGGTAAAAAAATTCTATCGATTTTCAGAGAGAAGGGAAGCGAGGGAAATAGAGTTTTCTAAGGTAGATATTAGAATATGGTTTGATGTTTCATTGCGGAATAGGGATGTTGGTTGGTGTTATGGAAAAGGGAGGAAGGTGATGGAAGATGAAGTGAAAAAAAATGCAAAAGAAAAAAAAAAGAAAAAAGGAGAGAGAAAAAGAAAATTAGGTGGCATCTACGTGGCTTTTATGTGGTAGGAGCTTGTGAAACACTGCCCACCACAAAAGTGGTTCTTTATTTTTAGGGAGGTACTGCTTGTTGCTATTGCTTCTTTATTTTCATCTTTCCTTTGAGCTGAGGGTCTATCGAAAGGCGGAAACAACCTCTCTATCTTCTCAAGGTAGGGGTAAGATCTGCGTACACATTACCCTCTCCAGACCTCACTTGTGGGATTACACTAGGTTTGTTGTTGTTGCTATAGTATTTTTAGGGAGGTAATAGTTACACTTTGAACAAGAATAAGGGGTAAAAGAACGCCCGCAAAGTTCAAGTGTGTAATTGAGTTTTTGGGACAACTTTAGGATGGAACTTATGCCTTTACCCTTAGGAACAAATCAATGTTTCTTAGATAAAGATGAACTGATTGTCATTTACTGTGGTTTATTTTTCTGCAGTGGACAGATAGGTTTCAACTTCTTTGAATTTTCTTGTGTTAATCACTTAATATCATAGCTATTTTCTGCAGCAGATAGATAGTTTTGGACTTGCTTTGAATTCTTTTATGTTAATCTCACAGCTACTTCTAGTGGTCAAGAATGAAACTTGTCCCTGTTGTACAGTAAATTTAAGTATTTGATAGAAGTTAGAAATTGAGATGGTTTTACAGCCACATGTATTGGATACAAATGTCAGTATTAATTAGGAAAAGTTGCAGTGCAAGTATGCATAAATTTCTTGTACATTCATGGGCATCTTCTGTCACTTCCAATAAATAACCAGGTACCATTTTGTTCTGCTGGATGGCGAAGTATTTGGCTTCTTACTCTTTAGATCTTTATTTTGTTCGCTCTATGTAATTGCATACCATACTTCCATTTTACTTGATTCTACATTCATCCTACTCCCTGTTTGACTTTAGCATCTTTTGGACTCAATTTAAGTGCACATAGTGTTCCATCTCTTTTTGACAAAGGTTCCACGATTCTGCAGGCTTTTGTTCTGAAATACCTATTGTTTTTCCCGGAGGAATTAAATATTGTTTCACCTAGCTTGTCCGCCAATGTGGGTTTGAGAAGATTGGCTGACAAAGAATCTGCTGGAGCTGATATTTTTTCATCTCTAAGTGAAGAGAAAAAATCAAGGTTGATATTGTGAATCTTATGTTGCTATGTGGGCATATTTTATTGGGTTTTAAAGCAGATTACTGAATTTATGTCTCATTGAGACCTTTTTATATATTTAACTGCTACAAGGCTCATATATTCCTGGGATATATTTATTGCACATCACACATGTTCCTTTCTTTTCTTTTCTTTTTTTCTTTTTTTGAGAATGGTAACAATATATTCATCAGCACAAAAATATGTGCTGCTAGTCAAATTTACAAAAGATACCAGGGAGTTTAATATGTCTTTTTATAGGACTCTAAACACTGTAATATTGACTCTGTTTCAACTACTCCCTCCGGTCCAAAATAAGTGATTTTTTCAGATTTCAAGAATGAATTAATTATTTTTTTCCTACATTGTCCTTGGAGTAAATTGTGTTGGAATATGTGTTAGGAGTGTTTATGTGAGATAGTAAAGGTTAGTATGGTCAATTCCATTGCTAATTAATGCTAAAAGGTGGATTTCTTAATCTGTGTGAAAACATCCAAAAAAATCACTTATTTTGGACCGGAGGGAGTACAAAACTTCACATCACACTTGTTTTTTTTTGATGTGAATACTTCCTTTCATGAGTGAAAAAAAACAAAGTAATCCCCTAGCCCAAAGGGACAATTGCTGACTGCATTTGGTGGTCCTTTTCATTGTCTCCTGATTGTTAGTTGTCCGATTGAACTATCTCTTCGTGAAGTAACTGGAGTACTTTTATGTAAGCTCCTGGAAAAATTTTGATAGTTTTAGACATCCTGAAAAACTCTTTTCTTTTCCTTTTTATTGATCCGGAACAGAGCATTGGTCAGAGGCATGGGTGAGATATTGTTTATGTGCGGAAGCAATAGGAGGGTTGTGATAGCATCTTTGAGAATACTTGATGGTAACCTTGAGGCATCTGGGGGGCGTTCGAGTGATGAGGTAAGCCACTAGATGTCTGCTAGGAATTTGTTTTGCATGTACTTGTTAAAAAAAATGAATTTGTTTTCCATGTTGCTCCTTTTTGTGTTCCTCCTGTCCAATTTCATTGTTTGGGGAATCTAGCAATTTTTATTTGAGTACACATTTTTCGTACTTCTAAAATATATTTAATTATAAGAAAATTGTGATATATAATACAATTTTTATCTAATTTCTAAATATGTAACTCTTATATAAAAAAGTAGAGGAATACATTCCGAATCTGTTTTTACATGTCCTTTTCTGTTTTCTTTTTCCTATTTTTTTTTTTTTGGATAAGAGATTTTCACTTGTACCTTATGGATGTAATGCTTAATCAAGAACATGTGCATGTGAAGGTGCTTGCATTTAATAAATCTATCTATATTGGTGAATGACTAATGTTTGATTTTAATAGGTTACTGTGTCTTGTTATACAGGTCATTTCTAAAGCACTTGAAGGTCTCTCACTTGAATCCGGGGCTAACTTGCAAAAGGTTTTAATCATTAACTCATATACATCATCAGTAGATGCTCTTCAAAGGCTTGAAGCACTGCTCCCAGTATTCCGAAGTCGTATGGGAGCAATGCTGTTCCTAATATCAGCTCTGCTTTCTCGTGGAATGGTAACTTCTTTTTTATTTTTCACTTGTGTGTATGTATTGTGTGAGGGTAGGGGTTTCAGCTCCCCATTTTTGCTACAACATAGAAGAAGAGTAGGCTGTTTCCTTAGGATCGGTCCTAGTTCAAACAAGATGAGAGTAAGACATTTACAAAACTAAAAGTGAACACTGGATTCGTGGAAACAATTTTAATCTTCTCCAAAATGATTAAGAGAAAAGATCATTGACAATAGCATATATCTTGTAGTGTATTAGTCCTTTAACGGATATCTCTCTCTCTCTGTACAGGACTCTGTTCAAGCTGATAGGGATGATCCTTCTCAACCTTTGGTTACAGCACCTTTTGGACATGCTTCACAGGTATCCCGAGATTAATAAAAGGCTAAGTTTTGGTGAATATATTGTATGCTCTTCTGTTTTGTGCCAATTATAGACTTAGGTACTGGTTAGACTATGTTACATTTTATCTTTCCTGGAACAGGAAATTGTGAACCTCTTGCTTTCTGGGGAAGCAGTTGCCAATGTGTTTGATGGGAGGATGGATTTGGGTGGTGGCATGTTTGTAAAGGGTATCTCCACAACGGTGGAAGTTGGGTTTCTTACTCTGCTAGAGTCCCTAAACTTTTGCAAAGTTGGCCTGCATTTGAAATGCCCGAAATGGCCAATATGGGTTGTTGGCAGCGAATCTCATTACACTGTCTTATTCGCTCTTGATACGAAAGTTCAGGAGGAGAATGAACTTGAAGGCCGGGAAACAAAGATCCGCAGAGCTTTTGATGCACAAGATCAGAGTGGAGGTGGTGGATTCATTAGCGTGGAAGGTTTTCATCAAGTCCTTAGGGAGACTAATGTCAGTCTTCCCGCCGATAAGCTTCAAAACCTCTGCAGCAGTGGATATATTGTATGGAGCGAATTCTGGCAGGTTCTGTTAGACTTGGACAAGAGTATGGGAGGACTAAAAGATCCTAGTGGATTAATGGGGAAAAAGGTCTTTGATCTTTACCACTTCAATGGGATTGCAAAATCGGTTATGAATGGGAACCAGGTTTCATCTTTAAATGATTTTCCGGTACAAAGGCCTAGACTCACTAAGTTGAGGGTTTCAGTTCCCCCAAGGTGGACGCCGGAGGAGTTCATGTCTTCAGGCCCTGGTACAAGTGATCCTACTGCAGGTAAGGACTCTGTTACTGAAGTCTCAAAACCGGAACCTTCTCAGCATGCTCCTTTGGTTGACTGCATCCGGACACGCTGGTCCCGAGCCACATGCACTTGGGAAGGTGATGCACCAAGCATAGTTTGATTGGAATTATAGTTGATATAGTCTGAAACAGCCACCTTGTTTCTGGGGATTATGACGTAGAGCAGGAGTCAATTGAAGTGTAATGCGACGCTCACAGCTTTCTGGGCAGGAAGATTTTTGTCATGGCAGTTTTCGACCGTGAACACAAGGCAATACCATTTTCAACTGTGTGATATTGTAACTTTTAAGATTCTAGTTTGATTTGGAGAAGTCCAATTCTGAGGGTAAGAGAGGCAGTACTGTTATTTGAACTTCGGTCATTAATTTATTTATTCACCTTGTGCTGTTGAATAGGTATTCCCCCCTTTTTTCTCTGAAGGGATATCAATAAGCATCAGTCTGGTCGTTAATTGTTGTTGTAACTGTAGAAAGCCTCTCATCTTTGCGGTTGATTAGGGAATATCTTATTCAAAGAAGTGTGTGTCTCAAATAACATGTTGTCTATTATATTTATTAATGGATGGAATTCTTTAAACCTCTCTGCTTGTGACTTTGGTCCTCAAATGATGACCGAATGCTACGATTTATATTTTACCTACATGTGGGTTGGCAAGGAAGGCAACGAAGATAAACAACTATCTATGACTTCCTTCAAATCGCATGTTTTTTTCTCTAAACCTTTTTCACTTGAACATTAATGTGTTAACTTAAGGCATATCTCTGGATTGTTCTTGTTAATACTGCACGTTATTCTTCATGTATAATCAAACAAAAATGAACAGACTTATCTCCTTGGAAATCTATCAAAACCATACAACATGATAAGTGAAACTCGCTAAAAGAGTAATCCAGTGTTGAAGAGTATGTTGACAAAATAGGAAAGTGGGAACCAAGGCAATAGTAGATGGACACTAATGTAAAATTAGTTTCTGCAAGTGCTAAATATCTTGATTCAATGTATAAATCACTGGTAATAGCTTGTTTCTGTAACATTTTGCGCTTGCAAATGTTCAGTGGAGTTATGTCATCGAATCAGTGAAATAGTTCACTTTGATCTTCTTGAGTCCCGTAAGATGAGATGTAATTTTTTGCTTCCACTTCCACTTCCCTTCACCCCTACCGCCACCCACGCCCTAAAGTAAAAGAAAAAGAAATTAAGGATAAGAAAAAGTGAAATTGCATGTGAGATTGTCCCAAATGAACATTGCAAATGTTAGAGTAGACTGAAGATCAGCAGGAGGGATATGTGGAAGTGCCAAACACTGGTAAGCTTGCTAAGCAACAGTTTTATCCTGAACAAAGTGTTGTGGAACCTAAATAGTGCAAACAAGGAAATATAGGACTCAAAAAAGAATAATAGTTAGATGAGAACCAAAATTCCCCAAATTAAATATCATGAAGTCAATGGTCATGTGGAGAAAGCAAACTGAGGTCTCTGGAAAAGAAACCTTACAAAGACCAAAGACATTCCATGACAAGCCAGAATTTGGAAAATTTTACAAGATATCATCTAAGAACAAAAAAACGTCATGATGAATACTGGAATGCTGCTCCATTAATGGTATTCTCTGCTCTGAGTAATCCGGAATGAATAGCTACTCCACACAATTTTTCCAAGCATCCACAGAAAGTCACACTCAGCTGAAAGACCGTCTTGGAGACGTATAGCTACATTCAGACCCATAGGCTTCCAAAGGCTTCTTCAAGTGCCCTTTTCCTGCTTATCTCTAGACTCCACCCTCCAGCCCTAGCAGCCTTCTCAGCTTTTAGTTTCATCGTTTCTTCATCTTCATACTCTAACCCTGGAATTGATCCAACTGGAAGAGGCTGTGTGGGCCGTGGCTGAGCTATACCTCCGGCAACTGCAGGGGCATAGTGCCCTTGTGGACCAGTACTGGACTCTGCCCGAGGACCTAGGCCCAAAGCCTGCAGAAATGAAGAAAAACTAGTTATGAATAGAGACTTTTTCATTCCTATACCATATATGAAACTTTATTACCAAATATGTGCATAGTTTCTAATTTACCCGCCATGTTCACACTTTTTCTACAACTATTATACCATTCATTAAATACTAATTATTAGTAGCTGAATCTTCCTAATTAGGCGCGCTACAAATCAGGAACAGAATATTCTAATTGATTTAGCGACCTTCAGATCAAATTTGAAACGGAAATCCTTTATCTTCAATTTAAAATCAAATTACATAGACTCTTTTCTACAAAAACTCTGTTCTTCGATATTTTTCCTTAAGCCACAAATCAAAAAAAAAAAGACAAAATCGTCAACAAATTCGAATCAAATTGTAGAAATCAGTTCTGCAAAAGCTCAGTTCGTCGACTTTTTTCCTCAATCCACTGATCAAAAATGCGACAAAATATTCAACAAATTCAAGTCAAATTGTAGAAATCAATTTTGCCGATACTCTGTTCTTCGTCTTTTTTTCTTAATCCAAAAAATCAAAAAAGAGACAAAATATTGAACAATACCTCAGCAACGACAAATTGTAGATGAAGAGAAAATTTTGTAGTCAATATTTTTTTCCACATAGATTGTAGTTTAATTGTAGTATAAATGTAGTAATTATGTAGATACCCTTACAAATAATACTGCTTTATACATACTTAAACTGATTTGTAGTATATTTGTAGAATTTTTGTAGAAAATTTGTAGATGAAGAGAAAAATTTTGTAGTCAACATTTTTTCAACATAGATTGTAGTTTAATTGTAGTATAAATGTAGTAATTTGGTAGATAATCATGAAAACAATATTGTTTTATACATCCTAAAACTGACGTGTAGTTTATTTGTAGATAAATCTAGAAATTTTATAGATATTACCGTAAAATCAAACTTCCATAGAATTTGAAATACTAGGATTAGGGACCTCTTCTACAAAGTCGTCGTCTACCAAAATCTCTTTTCCTTTTCGTTTGACTTGTTTGCCTGGTGTAGAAGTTTCTCCAGCATCTACATCATGTTTTTGTTTGGTTCTCATCTCGGCTCTGATTTGTCGGGGAGAGGAACTATGAGTAGTCTCTGCAATTGCATGTGGAGATTTGCCTTGCTTTTGGGTGATTTTGGTGATAACACACTCAAATCAAATGAGGGTATATCAGCTACTGCTGATTTTTTAGGACTTTGTTTCGAAGCTTTGTTGTTCTTCATTGATGAACTTCAACTGGAGTAAAATGGGGAACCAACTTTGTTGAAGGGTTTCTTCAATTTTCTGTGAATTTAGAGGGAGAATTTGGTTTCAGAAGATGGAAAAAGGTAAAAAGAACGTGGGTATGGGTAAAACGTGGGTGGGGCTGAGGGGTTAGGAGAGAGAAACGTGGGATGAGTGGGGATGTTGGGATATACAGATTCCTTTAATTAAGGAGTAAAAAATGTACAATTAATTATACCCTTAATTAATTATGGTATAGAATTGGTAATTTGGTATACTAAGTGTAATTAAGTCAAACCTTAAACATTGAGGGGTCGTTTGGTTGCCGGTTAGAGTTATGCAGGTATTAGTTATACATGTATTAGTTATGCAGGGATTAGTTATGCAGGGATAAGTAATGCAGGGATTAGTTATGCAGGTATTAGTTATGCAGAGATTATTTTTTTGAATGTTTGGTTTGTTGTATTAGAAATTGATATACATTATATAAATTTTAAAGTAAAATGCTTGTTTACAACTATACCCCTGACCTTCTTTTGCATTGTTTTTTCTCTCTTTCCATTTATGTAGGAAACAATTTAGTTAGGAACTTTGGGTGTTACTTTCACTTCTTCGTCATACTACTGAACTATGTGAAGTTTACACATATTTGATTTTCACTTCTTAGTTTTGGTATTTCCATTTTCTAGTGGCTTCTCCAGTTTGCTTTTGCTAGTTTGTTCTTTAAAAATGAGAGAAGACAAGGTATATAGTTGGCAAGTGAAAGCAAGTGAAACCTGTTGACGGGTTGGCAGAGAAATAAGGAAGCCTTATGTGTAAAGTGATAGGGGTAAATTTGTCATTTCAGTATTTTATCCATGTATTACTAATACATGTATTAGTTATTCCATCTTCTACCCCGCATAAAATAATACACAGATTGACTCATAACTTATACATGTATTATTTATGCATAATTGAAAAATGTCAACCAAATATGGTATTAGTTATGCAGAATTTTATACAAAATAACTATTGCCTACCAAACATGGTATAAGTTATGTTACCCCTTATACATGAATAACCTTTCTTCTAACCAGCTACCAAACGACCTCTGAGGGTAATAAGGTTTCCTATGTGGCATAGGAATGTAAAAATCTCTTATGAATAATACAAAATAATCTGTATGATCACTATTCAAGAAGTGATAGGTCAATATGACACAAAGTGTAGAGCCACAATCCAATGGCATTCCTTCCTTTTCCTTTGATCTCATACATTGTTGTGTAGAAACCATCACTAACCTTTTGTCCTATTCTGCTATTTGTAACCTCACTCACTCCATTTTTGAAAAAGCAAAAAAAGATAATCCTTTAAAAAATAAACTAAAATAGAGTGAATAAACCAACAATCTCTAACAACTTCTTTAAACACTACATGAAAGGTAAATTTCTGAGCTTTCTTTAGCTTATCCCCTCAATAGCATCTCAAGGAAGATGAATGACCTTGAATTTACCGTATTTATCCGACTTTGTTTAATCAGTTAGCTAGAAAGAATTTAGAAGTGAGAAATATTACAGGAACTAATAAGGGCCTGAAGTCCAAGGATATACTAGTTTTATGACATACATGGCATCATCCATATTAGCAAGAGAAGATCATAGTGTACTCAAAATTTGTTCAAACCATGCAAATCAATACCATAGAAATTCCTGTTTAAGTAAATGCAAGATGTTCTTGATTTAATTGGTAAGATTTTTGTAATCACTACCACTTTAAATCTCTTTAGCACCACAAACTTTGTCAAGTCTCAAAAAGGATACCAACCGCTGAACTAGCAGTTGCAAATTTGCATAGTAACATTTAATTACTTCTTTCAAGCTTAAATTACCTTCTTAATTTTGTCCAAATGACATTTAAGGGCATATTAGTTCGAGGTACTATTAAAGAAAATGAAGCATAAGAAGCCTAGCTTGATTATTCCAGGACAGATAAACAGTGCAAGAATTTAGGAATTTTTTGAAAAAGGAAAGCATTCAGCATAAGAAGCCTGCAATATGTATTGCAGGACAGCGACAAACATTGCAGCATTCAGGAATTGAACATATCGGAAAGGAAAGAGGACAATGGTGGCTTGACCAATGAGCACGAGATCCAGTGGGAGGAGATCACAGTAGAATTGATTGAATGTACCTATATAGGAAATAAGCTGAAAGAGAAATCCCTGAAAGGAGGAGATAACAACACCAAGTTTTTCCACTGCATGGCAAATGTCACCAAAGATGTAATTTTCTTACAAATCATTATCACGCTCTCTCGGAGGGTAATAAAGACCGGGGAAGATTTCTCTGTACCAAAGAAACAGAATTCTAGGATATCTAGACACTATATGATGTGAGGGTGAGGGGGAGGGGGGAACACCAGGCTAAACAATGTTAAGAATCAGCCTTGACAAAAAGAAGCTTGAAAAAACTTGTAAAAAAGGTCGAGTGGAACTGTTCAGGTGACAAGGCACCTGGGCGAACGATTTCACCCTCGCCCTCAGCAGTGTCCTCTTTTTTAAATAAGGTAACTTGCCTTCAGCATAGTTAGGATGTGGTGAAAAATGATGTGATGGAATGCTAAGTTGCTCGGACTCTTCACTTTTGGTGTCGCACCCGTGTTGAAACAATGTGGGTGTGGGTATGAGTATGAGATCCGATCCATATCGGATCCGGTCAATCGATTTTCAGAACTTTGACCAAAAACGACAGAGAAATTCGAGATAGATACAGTAATTTCTTAAACCAAAAGAAATTAGGGTGAAATTGATGAAAATATAATACCTTGTATATAGAAATTTCTATGTTAGTCCTTTTCCTTTTTATCTCCTTCTCGGATTCTCCTCTTGATTAATATTTTCTCCTTCGTGGGGTACCTTGTAAGTTTTTCACATAATGCCTAATAATTTAGACACTTTTATAACTCTATTTTAAAATATTTGAATTATTTTTAGCCGAATTCCATGCACCCATATTCGTACCTGGATCCGTACCTCCGAATCTTAAAATTCAGATCATGAAGGATCTGACCTCTAGATCTGCACCCGTATCAGACACCCACACTCTAGTCCGAGCAACTTAGATGGAATGCATGGACCAATTCTACAGGATGTGGTTTGTCTCTAGGAAGCTTTAGTTCATCCCTTTTTTGGGGATAAGTTCATCCCTTATAGTTTAAAAATGAAGAGGGTAGGTGCAGTAGAAAACAAGGATATCTGGCCTATAAGCTGGTAAGAGTGTGTAAAAAATCATGGAAAGGTACTGTCAATTAGGTTGAAAGTGCTAATAAAACACCTTAAATCAACCACATAATGCCTTTGGAGGAGGGAGAGATTTTAGATGCCAGTAATCAAATGAAACTGTAGATTCGAGGTTGATATGCAGAAAATTGAAATATTCCGCAGGTTAGATAATTAAATCTACAACGAGCTCTCTGTGATGATTAATAGAGCTCTTGAGGATCTTTTTGGGAGCTATAGAGGCATCCAACAAGAGACTCACTGTTGTTCTTTTTATTTGTTAAGAAGCTGATCTGTAAAATTGGAATGGAAATGGGAAGGGAATCATGAAGCATAACAAAAAAAAATTATTAATAAGAGAGAGAGAGAGAGAGAGAGAACAAGAATCTAAAATAGAGTACTCTAGTGAGCTAGTCAATACAGAGGGGAATAACTCCAATTACAAAGACATTAGCTAATCACATGGGAAAACGAAAGACAAGACCTAACCGACTACTTATAGCCAAATCAAAAACAAAAGGAAAATTGTTAAAATGGAGGAAGTTGTGGAAGAAAAGGCCAGAAATGCCTCGTGGATTGTCACCATCAGAAAAGGTGAAGTAATGGAAGACATGATCACAGGCTGTTACCAAATGCAGCATGGGTGGGTAACTATTCTTTTTTTTCTTGAGAAGGGGATGGGTGGTAACTATATGAGGATACAATATCCTCCGCCTAATGGGTTGTAACCATAAGATAGTTCATAGTCGGACAACATCCTCCATGTAAGGCTTATAATCTGAGCTAAGTTAACTCACATGCTTGTCATAACAATCAACTTTTCTCCTCATGTCTCCCTGCTAACAGAAGGCACCCTATCATATGCCTTTCGTAAGCTTGTGCAGCATTTCAGAGATAGTGACAACCTAAGCAGATTTTAGGTGAGCAGGAGGAATAGAAACATCTCCATTTCATGTGTCTGATTTGCAGAAGATACACTGATTTTTGTGACCCACAGATAGCACAACAATGACCTAAGCATGCTAGTGCGGCTGAGGTTATATCCAGTCTCCATATCCATGGGGATACGGAGAAATTTCCAGTAAGAAAAGTACATAAACTTCGTGAGCTAGCGTCAACATTTTGACTAATCTCCCCACAACATACTTCGGCTTGCCTCTAGGAGGTAAGTTCAAGATGTTAAACTTTGCAAACTCATCAAACACAGAATTGATGGGAGATTTGAAGGCCAAAAAACAAATTTTTTCTACTGATGACCAAGATCCATATGGGGCCAACCATTAGAACCAACCGCATCCTTCAAAACTCGGGATAATGTGCACACCCACCCAAAAAAACAATATTTATCAAAAGGAGATAAAAACACATTGACGATGTCGGTAGCTCCCAAGTGTTCCTACACATTTCATGTCATTATTCAACACTCCCTTGCTAGTGAGAATGAGGAAGGCAAAACTAATGGAGCAAAGGATAAAACCATCCATTAGGGCGGGATAGGCTACTTCCCAATTGAGGCAGGAAGATTGGGCATTCCAAAAAGATCAAACTTATGGAGATCTGCATGCAAAGCCAAGCCCTACTGAGGAAGGTGATCCTGGCAAATATGAATGGCACCTGTACCTTGAGGAGGTTGCTATCTGATATGGGACAAGCATGTAGAGGGGAATTATGAGGGACATGAAAGAATATCTAGGTTCATTTATTTCATGGTCGCTAATGGTAACCACATTTGCTTTTTATTGGATGCATGATGTGATGATTTAGCACAAAGAGCAGAGTTTTCTGCCTTATTTATTACCATGATGGAGAAGGAAGCTATGATAGCTGAAATGTTTGCGAGGAAAGAAGGCCAAGAGTTGCTACTCGCCGCTGTCAAACCCAACTCCCACCTCTGTGGCCACGAAAAACAATCTGGAGGAGCAAAGCCTTGCAAAGTGAAATGTTTCACTCGGCTGAGTTATATGGAATGGTCCAACCTCAATTCTTTTTGGTGAAAGCATCTTCTTATTAGTGGGAAGTGAGGTCCCTGTAGATGACAGTATGGAAGACTAAGCCACCTAAGAAAGTAGGTTTCTCTATTTGGCGGACCACTTGGCAGGATAATTTGACGAGATGAAAACACATTGTACTCGGCGTTGTTTATACAAAATGAAGGGAGAGGAAGTGGATCACCTACTACTACATCACAGTTTTATGACAGAGCTAGCGGGCCTAGTTATTCCATGTTTTAACATATCGGACTGGCTGGAATATTAGCAGAACGCAACATGGGAACTAGGAAGATTGTTATCGGAAGTAAGACTTGTGGAAGACTGCTCCTCTTCGCAATTGTTTGTCTGATGGGGAGTAAAGACTAAACAAATTTGAAGGTGTAGAAAACCCCTACCGGAGAGTCAAGATCTCTCTATACTTAAGGTATATAAAGGATGTCTCTTATTCTATAAATAGTTCGATGAATTTAGTATAGCTTTGCTATAAATTCATAAATTACAATGCAGTACCAATCTGATGTGACATTATGAGATATTCAATTGTATAAATAACAAAAAGAAGAAAGAAAGAAAAAGAAGCCTGGCTTATGCATGGGAAGGTTGGAAGTTCAGGGCACTTGGTTCATGGGGTTTCGCTTATGCACCATGGCCTAGATGTCTGCCATTTGAATGCTGTGACATACATGGCCTGGCTATAGTTTATACACCAGCATATGACAATGCTACATGCACCAGGCATTAACCAAGGTCACAGGAAGAAAGGCGCATACGGCACAAGAAACTCAAGGGAAGATAGATGTGATTTGCGTCAGATACATATGCTTTTACTCTATTGATTAGAGGGTATAGGGGATTCAATGATTTTTAGTCAACTAAATTGTATAACTTTGTGTTTTCTGGCTTTTAACACTGTATAAGGTCATGCATCTTAACCCGAGGTTCAATTATAGAACATGGGAAAGAAAGATGAGTACATAGGTTATTCCAAATACTTTTGTGAGTTGATAGATAGGATCCATATTCCAATTAATTCTTATTTTCTGTACAAAGAGTGAAATCGGGAAGGAAGAAAAGTTGGAGAAAGCTGTCCTACACTATCACCGACTCCGCAAGGGAACAACAGTTAAAGCTCATTCATCAGCGTGAAAGTTAAAATTAGAAATCAAGCCGGAAGCTTGAGATGCTTATGCTGCTTGCTGAATACTAAGAATTTTCCAAGATATTTGACGAGGGTATACCGACAAAAACAAACCCAGTGCAATCCCAACGGGTCTGGAGAGGGTAGTGTGTACGCAGACCTTACCCCTACCTTATGGCAAGGAAATAAGATAAAAGAAACAAATAGACCAGGGTATACCAGAATCAGTAAATAAACACAAATCTTAAGAGTGTATTTTAGATCAACTCACTGCACTGACTCCAAATATATTTTAGATAACCCGTGGTTCAATTATAGAACATGGGAAAGAAAGATGAATACATAGGTTATTCCAAATACTTTTGTTGGTCGGTAAATAGGATACAACAACAACCCAGTAAAATCCCACCAGCGGGTTATGGGGAGGGTAGAGTGTACGCAGACCTTAATTCTTATTCCAATTAATTCTTATTTTCTGTACAAGGAGTGAAATTGGGAAGGAAGAAAGTTGGAGAAAGCTGTCCTACACTATCACTGACTCCGCAAGGGAACAACAGTTAAAGCTTATTCATCAGCATGAAAGTTAAAATTAGAAATCAAGCCGGAAGCTTGAGATGCTTATGCTGCTTGCTGAATACTAAGAATTTTCCGAGATATTTGGCCAGGGTACACCAACAACAACAAACCCGGTGCAATCCCACATGTGGGGTATGGGGAGGGTAGTGTGTAAGCAGACCTTACCCCTACCTTATGGCAAGGAAATAAGATAAAAGACACAAATAGACCAGGGTATACCAGAATCAGTAAATAAAAATTTTAGATCAACTCACTGCATCACCATCAGGCTGGGTAGGCTGTCCCTTGCTGGCTGCCAAGGCTGCTGCATATTCTTCAGCCTAGTTAACCACAGAGCACTATATGATTAGAGAGAGAGCAGTTCACAAAATACTAGTGCTTTGCATGCAGCATTTACTACAAACTGTATCCTTTATATGATAACCAGAGTACCATAAGGACGAACCTTACGTGCTTGAGCAATCATGATTTGTTCTGCATTTTCTCTCTGGTACTGTGCAATCTTTGCCTCAATAGCAGGAACATCTATTCCTTCAATTAAATTGAATACTGCAAATGACAGCATTTCATTAAGCAAAAAGTTAAGATTTTCAACTTCAGCAAATCAGTAACTGAAACTTACTCATATCCTCCACTTCCTCTAAATAATCATTGTACTCGCGCAATGACGGGAAATCCTCTTCTCTTTTATTAAAGCTGCAAAACTACATGTTAGAATTATAAGAACAACAATAAACCCAGTGTAATCCCACATGTTGGGTCTGGGGGGGTAATGTATACGCAGACCTTACCCCTACCTTGAGAAGGTAGAGGGGTTGTTTCCGATAGACCCTCGGCTCAAGGAACAGTGAAAATAAAGCAACAACAAGGTAATAGGGTAACGGAAGCGAATGACCCAACATGTAATAATAAAGAACCAGGATAAGAAAATAAAAGAATACATGTTAGAATTATAAGAGCTATCTAGAAAAGAAAAAGAAATGAAAGAAAGCATCAAGAAGAGAATTTCATGATAGTATAACACCAACCGATTATTTGGTTCACAAACTAGTTATGCATGGATCTTAGTGCACAATCGAGAGAAGGTCGCTTGACATGGTCTGGTCATGCCTTGCGTCGATCTCCAAATGTACTAGTTTGTAGGTGCGAAAATATGGTGAGTGAAGGTGCTAAAAGTACAAGCGATAGGCCTAGAATAACATGGAAAGAAGTTGTCTTGAAATGCAAACAGACCTAGCGAAAATAGGGCACAATGGAAGAATGCAATAGTTAGTTGACACTATGTTCTAGTCACGTTAGGACATTTACTTTAGGTTTTTCGTTTTCCAGGATCTTTTAGTCATATATGAGATCTATACGCCAATAAATTATATATAGAGAACTTTTAACACTAATTATTAGTTTTAATTGTATAGTATGCCTGTAAGATGAGCTTAAATGAAGCGATATGCTCAGTGAGGATTCATATAGCCAACCCCAACATACTAGTCATACTTTGAAACGGTAAGTCCAAGAGACTACTAATATTTATAATGAAGGTTGTACCTTTTAATAGTGCAATTTACCAATACATTCCCTAAGCATGTCCTACTTGATTTTCACTCAAAATCATCCCCTTCCATTATTTACAAATATAACTGCATTTCTCCAGAAACCAACTATTTACTCACCACAAAATCAAAGAAAGTTTCCAGTTTTGCTAAGTTTCTCAGTAACATATTATCGAAATAAACTGTTGCAATACGGAGAAAAAAGAAGTCCAACAAAAAAATTGATAAAACAGAAAGATGATTAAGTGAAGGGTTAGGGTTTGTTTGAGATTACATGCTGGCAATGCGTTTTCTGATGGCCATTTCTTTGCCGAAGGCATTATTAGTTCCTGATGCCACCACCATACTTGGACTTCCAGCACCTGAATTACAACTTTGTCCTCCTCGAGTTCTCTACATCTAAAGGGAGATAGACAAGGAAAGAGTTCACCGGCGGTAATAGAAGTCCGGCGAGAAGAGATCGGCGGTAATAGTTGAGACTTGCACTCTATTTAATGGGGCGAAGCGAATATAATGCAAGTTTTCTTTTTCTTTTCTGTCTCTAACTAAATTAGAGGGCTTTTGGCTAAGCTCAAACTAGCTCATAAGTACTTTTTTTATTTCCTAATTTTAAGAAACGATCAATTTTGTGAATTTTTAAAAATCATGCAATTATTATTAGACTATGTGTATGAATTACAAATATTTAAAAAGTATGAGCTGATGAATATTGATTTATTTAAGCCAGCTTAAAATTGAGAAAATTATGTCACAACAAAATACTATGTTGAATTGTATTCATATATATCATGCAGCAACACTATCTTCATGGCCTTAAAAAAAAGTTCTATTCTCTTAAGTACGAAATGAATTTCATCATTCCCTTGGGAACTCAATGACAAAATCTGAAAAATAAAAAGATACTCCGTATTAATTGGTTTAGTTATCATATGAAGAATTTAATTAGACAAAAAATTAAACCCAACCAAAACTTTTTGTAGAAAGAAATAAAATAATTGCCACAAAACATTATGGAATATTGCTTATTGCTATTTAATATGTATTCATATAAATAATTACAATAGAGTTTAAAATTTTTATTTTTATTTGCATACGTTTTTAAGAACTTTTTTTTTGTGTGTGTTCTATATAAAATAGAATAGAGTTAATTATTTTAAAGTTACTTTGTTGGTAGATATATAGTACATTACTTGAGTTCAACCAATTAGATATTATTTTACTTAATTTACAAATGATATCCTTGGTATATGTTCTCCTTTATTATTTAAATGGCTTTGTCATAAGAAAATTTTTACTTTTAAAGAAAATAATCTAGTAAATTGAATTTAAGATGCATGTTGCGCGTGTAATTCTTATTAATAAAGATAAATATTTTAAAAACTATATAAAAATCCACAGGATAAACATGTAAAAAATATATCAGAATGAAGTAGCACTAATTTCTCATAAATATCTTATAAACTTGCTATTAATTAACTTATATGACTGAATACTAAAGTTAAAATGGTCGATTATATGTTACTTTATACTTTATCATGATTCTTTAAATATTAGTAAGTAACACAAATTTAAAGATTGAATTCTTTGGTTGTTTAAAGTCTTTGGAATAAAAGGGTTTGGCTCGATAGCTCCTTGACAAATAATGAATAAGTGATAATTTAATCTCTAAAAATAATAAAATTGAGTCAATAATCTACAATAAATAACTTAACAAGATGAAAACTGATAATAGGCTATATAGACGCTATTTACACTCCAAATGTACCATACTTTATTGTTGTTTTAAAGGCTAAATGATAACAAAATACTCTAATTGGTGTTCTTTTGCTTTGCACGGACTAATCCAAGTTAGGAAGAGACTATGGAGTGTTTATGAGTCAATAATGTGGATATAAGGCCAATCAAGAAGAACCCAAACGAAAATAAGTAAGAAAGAGGCAAAGGAGGACTGGGCAAGAAGCCACCGCGACCGCGGTCGACCGCGGCAGGCCAAGAAAGTGAGGCAGAATAGTTGCGTTTCACCGCGGTCGCGCCGCGTTCTGCCGCGTCGACTGTGAACTGCCCAGAATTTTTGGGACTACAGTGTAAATCGGGGGAAACTTATCCTAACCCTTTATAAACTCAACAAACTCGCCCAAGCAAAGGTGAAGCTTGTTTTTAGACTGAATTGGAGGCAAGAACAAGTGTGAGAAGAGCAATCAGCCATTAGAGTATTTCAATCTTCTCTTTGTTATCTTATTTTGCACATTAGGAATACTTTAGTGATTTCATCTTGCTTTGTTATGAGTAGCTAAATACTTTGTCTAGGGTTTCGACGGAACCTATTGAAGGATGAACTTTGTGTTATGCTAATATAGTTTGCCCAGTTTATTCTCTATTTGTTCAATTACTTTTTTGTTGTAGTTAATTGATAGGATCATCAATTAGCTGCCTATTTATTATGTATTACTCGGGAGAGAGAGCATATTTAGGTAATTGTTGAACAACACAACTCTCAAAGTATATGCGGGATCAATAATTGAGGGTTTAAAGGCGGGATTAGGGATAACGAAGTCTTGGGTGCAATCTAAAGTGAGTTGCAATAAAAGCCAGCTAGCGTAACTCGGGAGAGTGCGTCTAGTAAATTATCGTGATTACTCGGGAGAGATTTACGGTAATAAGAGTGCTCATGATCGATAGAGACAGTTAGGCAAATCTATATGAAACATAACAGGAAGGGATTCCATCAATAGGGGAAATCATAACCTTAGATCCTTCTCTTAATTGTTTACAACTTAATCATAGTTAGTCTTTATTTACTTAATTGCAGTCAGTTATAGTTAGTAAAAATATCCTCAATTGTTATTCAAAACGTTTGGAAAGTTGATTACGTAGAATTTAGTGAGTCTAACAAGAGTAATTGATAGGTTAATTCCTTGTGGGTTCGACTCTGGCTCAATACTCAGATTATATTTGCAACGTCCGCTTAGTCCTTTTTATAAGGCATGTTGGGCGTGATCAAAAATTATGTATAACTTAACAAAGAAATGTATTGTGTATAGTTCATATTGTATAGTTTTAAAAAAAATATGGAGAGAACTTTTGTTATATCATTTTGTTCATAACTCTTATGAAGATATGTAATACGATGATAAATTNCAACCCCAATATGACATCGAAATCAACAATGTCCAGAAGAAGCAAATCTACACGAGTCTCAAGACCTCCAATCACAACTATACATTATCAATGAACACGATCCACCACAATAGAATCACCCATCGGCGTAGACACATAAACAGGGGCACTCAAAGAACCACTAGGCATGACCAGATGCGGCGCAAAATAAACCGAAGCTTCTCTGCTACAAACTAGAACAGTACCTGCACCTCCACCTCTAATGCCTCTACCTCCACCTCTAGATTCTCTACCTCCACCTCTAATACCGCTACCTCCACCTCTAGCTAACTGAGCGGGCTGGACGAGTCCCTCAATGAACCTCCTCGCTCTCTCTCTCAGTGGGAAGCATGATAAGAGCATGACGAGCCAAGTCGATGAATCTGATCTCGTACTGAGTAACAATCATAGAACCCTGCTGGAGACGCTCAAACTGCCTCCGATAGGCCTCTCTCTGAGTGATGGGGAGAAACTTCTCCAGAAATAGCGGTGTGAACTGTTCTCAAGTCGAAGCTGATGACCTAACTGGTATAGCCAATCAATAATCTCTCCAACAGGTATTGGCAGATCCAGACAAGCGGAAGGTAGCAAAATCGACCCCATTGGTCTCCATGATCCCCATGTTCCTGAGAACCTCATGACAACTGTCTAGATAATCCTGGGGATCCTCAGTAGATGCACCGCTGAATGTAGTAGTGGAGAGCTTGGTGAAACTTATCCAACCTCCACAAAGCCTCCGAAGACGTAGCTGATCTATCACGGTCTGTGTTGCTGCTCGGCTGAAGAAGCGGTACATGACCTCGCCATTCGCAAAAGGACAAGAGCAGAGGTTTCAATTTAGCATTGAGAGAACAAAATCGCACGACAGGGAAGAATAGAAGTGAAACTTTTCCTAACTCTGTAGCCTCTGGAGGATAAATACAGACGTCTCCGTACCGATCCCTCAAACTCTACTAAGCTTGCCTATGAACTGTGAGACCCATGTAACCTAGAGCTCTGATACCAACTTGTCACGACCTGGATTTCCCACCCTCGGGAGTCGTGATGGCGCCTACTAATGTGAGCTAGGCAGGCCAATTATGTGAACAATTTACCTTTCTTTTTTTTTTACCCATTTTATATTCATTAACAATTGCGAAGTAATAACATCTAAACAACGGAATTTAACATAAGCGGAAGAACTACCTCACTTATTCCAACATCTAACTACCTCAGCTATAACCAAACTTATTCCAACATCTAACTACCTCAGCTATAACCAAACTTGTTCCAACATTTAAGAATCATCAACCTAAGCATCCGTAATATCAATTAAGAACACAATGCAAGGGAATCACCACTCAACAATAGCCCGGCAAGGGGGCAACATAATGATCTCTCCACTTTCTCACTTTTACTTCACAATTCACTTCACAACTCGAGCCAATGCTCTAGAGGTTCAATTATCACTTATACTTTCACAATTCGTTATACAACTTGAGCCAACGCTCCTTAATGTTCATAGATCACAAATCTTTCCACAAACTTTACATAACAATAGAAACCTTCACCAAGGCATGAATATACAACGAAATCTTGGAAATCACAATATAAGACTCACGGTCATGCTCGACACCGACATATAGATACTCGTCACCGTGCCTATATGTCGTACTCAACAAGAAACAAATAGCAAATAGGACACAACTCCTAATCCCTCAAGCCAAGGTTAGACCAAACACTTACCTCGATGTCACGAACACAATTCACGTCTCAATTATCACTTTACCCCTTGATTCCACCACCAATTCGCTCGTATCAACGTTTTGGAGAAGAAAGGTTGTTTGAAAAATCGCCTCTTATGTTTTTGGGGTTTTGAAAAAATAAAAAACGACTGAAAATCCCGTTTATTTATACCCCTCTCAGACCCCCTATGCGGACCGCACAAAATGGACTGCGGCCGCACAGCCCTTCCTGAGGATACTGCAGTCAGTGACCCTGTGCGGACCGCACAAAATGGACTGCGGCCGCACCGCTCTCCACCGCGCACCGCACAAAGTCGAACGCGGACCGCACTGGCCCCTTCCGCGGTCGCACACGATTTCTCGCGGACCGCACTAGCGGGTTCAGAGTCTGCAACTTCTCTGAACCTGCAACATTTGTGTTTTAGACCTAAGACATCCCGGGACCTACCCAAAACTCGCCCGAGCCCTCGGGGCTCTAACCAATCATACGTACTAACTCAAAAACATCATATGAACTTATCCGTGCGATCAAATCGCCAAAATAACATCATAAACATCGAATTAAACCTCAAAATCAATAAAATATTTTAAAACTTCTTAAAACATCAAATTTTGCATTTAAGATCCGAATCACGTCAAATAACATACGTTTCTCACCAAATTTCACAGAATCGTCTTAAATCATATATAAGGCCTGTACCGGGAGCCGGAACCAAAATACAGGCCTGATACCAACATGTTCTAATCAAACTTCATTTCCAAATCCTTTAAACAATTTCAGAAAACAATTTTCTTTAAAAATTCATTTCTCGAGCTTGGGACCTCGGAATTCGATTCCGGGCATACGCCCAAGTCCCATATTTTCCTAGGGACCCTCCGGGACCGTCACATCACGGGTCCGGGTCCGTTTCCCAAAATATTGACCGAAGTCAAATTAATTCATTTTATAGTCAAAATTTATCATTTTTCACAGATTTTCTCATTTAAGCTTTTCGGCTACCCGCCCGGACTGCGCACGCAAATCGAGGTGAAGATAAAAGATGATCTTAAGGCCTCGGAACACAGAATTCAATTTAAAAGCAAGTAATGACCTTTTGGGTCATCACACATCTTGAGGGGTCTCAGGCAAAAAGAATTCTAATTGGATATGATGAAGAATAGTTTAGTTTTATTTATAAAAAAAAGAGGATAAAGTTATCATAGTGCCATTATAGAAGGTATTCCTTTGGTTTTCCTTACTTCTACTATGGTTATGTTACATAGTAGGAAGGGATTTTTTGTAAATCTTAATTGATTTTATAGCCCAAATATTAGGAACTCCTACATTATTCTAATAAGGAAAAAATTTAATAATTAAAATTTTAGTTGATTTTAAAGTCCTTATATTTAGAAAAATAATTAAATGACTATTTTGTTTAATATGAAATCGATTTTTAATGGGTGAAAAGGGTAAACGACATTTGGCTAAGGGCCTTCGTACTTTTAATATAGTACTTTTAAAGGGTTAAAAGGGTGTCGCGCGTGTACCCTATTCTAATAAGGAGAGAATTTTAGAATATCATATAATATTGATGTATGTGTCAGTTATTTATAAGAAATGAATTGTAAAATAACTATATAGTATCATAAAAGGAGTGAAATCATGTTTGTCTTCGTTCTTTCAATCAATTCCGACTGATGTGTGTATTAGAATTCTTGAATTTATAATCAGTCTCATTTAGTTCGGACTTAAGTCTGTGTTAGACTCAAAAAAGAGTTAATTGTTTATATTTCTAAAATATTTTTATGGAAGAAAAATATTACAACTAGATTTGGTATATTCTAAGTCTAAATCTTATAGAATTTCTATTTTCTAATAGTTTCAACGTTGGCCTCATTTAAACCCCATTAAATTCTAATTTCTTGTAACATTTGACATTTAGGAATTTGTTTTTAAATGCTTGTTTACTATTTATCAAATGTAAAAAGAAAAGTTCATAAGAAAGCCATTGACGTATTTTATTAAATCAAACAAAGGATTATGAAAAATAAAAGTGTTATGGTGCTTATATTTAAGCAAATGAAAGAATACTAAAAAATATGAAAGAAGTCACGTCATTTTTGCCATCTCCAACAACATAATGCCTTCTCAAGCTACCGTTTATATACCATCACCATAATTCAATGTAAGCCCTATATTTCGATATACAAAAAATGATTAGAAACTTGAAAGATCTAATGAGATAAAAGAGAGACAGAACAATATAACATAAAATTAAACACTTCGTAATTTTATTTGAGTTTGACGAAAACTACAAACATTATCAAAGAATAAATATTATGTTTACTAAACTGAAAAAACTCGAGAATAATTAAATAAGAGACCTGAATATCAAAATTTTACATATCTTATTTGCATCAAATTTCAAACAATGAGATATCAATGAGTCAAATAATCAAATTAAAATATACACCATTGCAGAATAAGTTGATTTAGTTAATTCTTTCAATTATCTTATCAAACGCATATGTATGATAAAGCAATGATGTTATATTCACAAATAAAAAAGAGTAGAACTATAATTCCTTAATGACTAAAGACTGTTGAAGAAAATGTGTAGTATTTCATGGTGTTGCTACAACGCTAATTTTGATCAGGTCTAAAATAGCTCCACAGACTATATAGTTCTTCTTGTTTTTATCTATGACGCAAGATTAATTTCATAATTTATTTCCTGCACGCAAAAACAAATCATATCATAGTATAAATTCATTCTAACATAATAAGCACGTAAAAAAGTAAACGAAAAGAAGGAGCTCACCAACTTTCAAGAAGACCAACAAACAAAAATTGAATTTAAGATGACTTCTAATTTTCATTACTCATCATAAAAAGCAATATACAATTCATCACACGATGGATGTTCATTAATATGCTATAACTTAAAGAAGCAGATATATTGCCGATTTCTCTTCGTGCTTAGGTTTCTAAGCATTAGAATAAGTAGTAGGCAAGGTATTATGATAGTTATGTTACATAGTTCATATAATTTAAGAATTTAAACAAGGTAAAATATTGATAGATTTTATTGTCTTAAATATAAGGATTTTCTTTATAATTCAAATAAGAAAATATTTAATAAGAAAATTTTTAGTTGATTTCAAAACTTCAAAATGTTAGAAAAATAATGAAATGACGATCTTGTCTAGTGTGAAATCTATTTTTAAAGGGTAAAAACGCGAACGACATTTTGCTAAGGGTATTCATGCTTTTAATATAATATAGATAGATATAGATTTAATTCACGTCTAACACGGACCACTCAAAACTCAACCACAGTTTTGCCTTTCAAAAAAGCCTCCGAACCAACAATATCTAGCAAATTACCAACCAAACGATTCAAAATACCTTAGGAATCACCTACGATTGCAAAAGATTCAGTTTAGGTCATTATTGGAAAAGTCAACAAAATCAACTCCCGCGCCCGCTTGGTCCAAACCGAAAATTCGGATCAAAATCCGATTACCCATTCACCCTCGAGCCCGCTATGAAATTTGTTTTGGAATCCTACCCCCAATTTGAGGTCTAAATCCCAATTTTTCAAAAATTCCTAATTCTACCCAAATTTCCACCATGAATACACAAGATTTTAGGTTAAACACTTGTGAAATGTAATGAAAGATTGAAAGAAAATGGTTTAGAATCGCTTACCAATGATTTGGGGAAGAAAGGGTCTTGGAAAAATCGCCCCTAGGGTTTTCTTGTTTTGAAAATTTGAAGAATGAGTAAAATACCGTTTTCTAGCTATTTGGTCAGTTGCAGGTATCGCGTTTGCGACCTCCACCCGCAAATGCGAACAAGTCTTCGCAAATGCGAAGAGTGACCTTTGCCTGCTACCTCCGCAAATGCGAACCACTGTTCGCGAATGCGGACCAGTGTTGGACGCAAATGCGACCAAGATTTCGCAATTGCGAAAGTCCTTCCCCCAGCCCACTGCTCGCAAATGCGATGTTTCCTTCGCAAATGCGAAGTCTGCAGACCAGATGCAACAGCTGTGTTTTTCTAAGCTCAAATCACTCCGTAGCATATCCGAAACTCACCCAAACCCTCGGGACTCCAAACCAAACATGCACACAAGTCCAAAAATATCATACGAACTTGCTCGCGCGATCAAATTGCCAAAATAACACCTAGAACTACGAATTTAACACCAAATCAAATAAAATTTTGAAGAAAACTTTATAACTTATATTTTCACAATCAGACGTTCGAATCACGTCAAACCAACTCCGTTTCTCACCAAATCTCACGACCCGAATTTCCCACCATCGGGATCGTGATGGCGCCTACTCGTGGTAGCTAGGCAAGCCAACTTATTTACCTTTCGTTAATAAATAAATCTATTAACAATCTATAGCATCAATAAGAAATATGGGATTTAATAATAATAATAATAGCGGAAGTCTAATTTATAAGTCTGAATCAAAACGCGGAATTAGTCAACAATAGCCTCTACCCAAGATTTGGTGTCACGTTACTCACGAACTACTAAGAATAAACTAAATACAAAGGTCTGAAAGAAATATAACAGATGTCTGTCTCGAAAACAATGAGGCAACAGTCAAAAGGAAACATAAAGAAGAGACACCGGGCCTGCGGACGCCTGCAAGGCTACCTCAGTCTCGTGAATAGGAAAGTCTGCTCCCGAACTACTGCTGTTGCTGCTCCTCAAAACCTGGACCTGTGCAAAAATGCACAAAAGTGTAGCATCAGCACAACCGACCCCATGTGCTGGTAAGTGTCTAGCCTAACCCCGGCGAAGTAGTGACGAGGCTAGACTGGACATCACATAAACCTGTGCAGCTATAACTATACAGCGGGAATCGAATACCAAGTAATTAACAACATGGGAGGGGAGACATGCTAAGGGGAGATACAATATTAGCAGCAATCCAGAGTAACAACTAAAACAACTTAGGTTTACAATGAACAAGGAATCAATACTCAAATACAAACACATAGCCTCAATAGCTCCGCAACCCGCTCCATAATTACTATTGTTGCGGCGTGCAACCCGCTCCACAAATACCACTGTTGCGGCATGCAACCCGACCCATATCATTTATCATGTATAATTGTTGCGGCGCGCAACCCGATCCTCACATTTTACTGTTGCGGCGTGCAACCCGATCCTCAATATCATTGTTGCAGCGTGCAACCCGACCCTCACATATTATTGTTGCGGCGTGCAACCCGATCCTCAATATCATTTAACAGTCCGACTCCCCAAACAACAGTCACAATTAAGGGGCATAAAAATAAGTAAACATTTGACAAACATCCCGGCAAAGGAAAGAATCCAACAAGTTCAACCAGACGTCCCGACAAGGGAATAATCAACAACGTTTTCTCTTTCTTACTTTTCTTATCTCGCGATATCACTGGAGCCCAAGCTCCAAGAAATTTCTTATCTCATATTCCATCACAAACAACAATATAACGACTTCCCAGTAAGGGAACAAAACATCATCTCAAATATTCTGGCAAGGGGATTACTATAACCACATTAGTTCCAACATCTAACCACCACAGTAGTTACAACATCTAACTACCACAGCTATAACCAACCTATTACCACACTTGACCACCTCAGCTATATCTAACCGACTACCACACCCAACCAACCCATCTATAACTATATTCATCATATGACACAAGGAAACATTAACCTGAGCGACCCTAGTATCCGTTAAGAACACAATGCAGAGGAATCACAACCCAACAATAGCCCGCCAAGAGGGCAACATAATGATCTCTCCTCTTTCTCGCTTTTACTTCACAATTCTTTTTTTTTCACAACTCGAGCAGATGCTCCAGAGGTTCAATTATCACTTATACTTTCGCAATTCGTTCTACAACTGGAGCCGACGCTCCTCAATGAATTAAGTCATTTCATATACTTTCAATATTCGTATCACAGTTCGAGCCAATTCTCCTAGGAATCAAATTATCATATCACCATTCACATGTTATTCACAATATATGGAAATACTCCAATAAACATGAAATTCACAATAAGTTCATGATAATCACATTATAAGGACTCACGGTCATGCTAGACACCAATGTATAGATACTCGTCACCATGCCTATACATCGTACTCGATCACATAGCAGTTAGCAACAAGACTCAACTCCTATTCCCTCAAGCTAGAGTTAAACCAAACACTTACCTCAAAGCCTTGAAATCCACTTAATCCTCAACTATTGCTTTACCTCACGGTTCCACCTCCAATTCGCTCGAATCTAATCATAATTTGCTCAATTACTTTAATAAATACTATATGAATCAATTTGAATGCATAAAAATGAATTTCCCAAGTTTTTTTCCAAAAATTCCAAAAACGCCCCCGAGCCCACGTGGTCAAAACTCGAGTTTCGAACCAAAATCTGGTTACCCATTCCCCCACGAGTTCAAATATATAATTTGTTTTGAAATCGGTCCTCTAATCGAGGTCCAACTCCCCAATTTATGGAAAAACCTAGGTTCTACCCAAAAACCACAATTTCACCCATGAAAATCCTTGATTTCAAGTGGAAAACATGTTTAATGATGTTAAAAGTTGAAAGAATTGAGTGAAAATCAACTTACAAATGATTTGGGATGAAGTTTGCTCTTGAAAAATCGCCTATGGTGTTTGGGTTTTGAAAGAACGGTGAAAAGTGATGAAAATTCGACTAAGTATAAAATTTGCTGGGCCTCGGATATGGGAATTGCGAGCGACAGGGCTGGGAATTGCGATCCTTGGTTCGCATTTGCAAACACTGGGCCTGGGCACAGACTTCGCATTTGCGAAGTATCGATCGCTTTTGCGATCTGGGCCCTCTCGCATTTGCGAGCATGGGCGTCGCATTTGCGACCCCAGCCTATTTTCCCCCTCTTCGCATTTGCGAAGGAATGATCGCATTTGCGTTCCGGCCCAGACTTCCCCTTCTTCGCATTTGCGATCGAGTTGCCGCATTTGCGACTTCGCATTTGCGAGTACTTCTTCGCATTTGCGAAGATACCAGAACTGGGGAATACCAGCTTTTCAAAAAAGAGGAAATGCAATCCGATGCCTATCCAAAACTCACCCGAGCCCTCGGGGCTCCAAACCAAACATGTACACAACCTCGAAAACATCCTACAGACTTGCTCGTGCGATCAGATCGCCAAAATAACATCATTTACATAGAATCAAGCCTCAAAGCACATGATTTTCATTATAACTTCATAAACTTCAAACTTTAGATATTTAGGTCCGAAACACGTCAAATGACGTCCGATTTCGACCAAACTTCACAGAAAGTGCTTACCACATATTTAAGACTTGTACCGGGCACCGGAACCAAAATACGAGCCCGATACCATAGTCTTTTAATCAATTTTCATTTCCATTTTCCTTAATAATTTCAGAAAAACAATTTCACATAAAAATTCTTTCCTCGGGCTCTACACCTCGGAATTCGATTCCGGGCACATGCCCGAGTCCCATATTTTCTACGGACCTTCCGGGACCGTCCAATCTCGTGTCCGGGTCCATTTACGAAAAATGTTGACCAAAGTCAACTATAATCATATTAATATCAAAAAATTTCACGGAATTCACATATTTCAACATAAAAGCTTTCCGGCTACGCACCCGGACTGCGCACGCAAATCGAGGCAAGTAAAAATGAGGTTTTAAGGCCTCGGAAGCACGGAATGGATGAGGAAATAGGTGATGACCCTTTAGGTCGTCACACCAAATTTCACAGACAAGTCATAATTATAATAATAGACATGTATCGGGCTCAAGAACCAAAATACAGACCCGGTATAACAAGACCTAACATCAGTCAATTCTTAAAATTCATTGAACTTTCAAACTTTCAATTTCCAACAAAAATTAATAACTCGAGCTAGGGACCTCTGAATTCGATTCCGGGTATATGTCTAGGTCCCAAATTACGATACGGACCGATAGGCATCGTTAATCACGGAACCGGGTCCGTTTGCTCAAAACGGTGATCGGGGTCAACTCAAATTAATTTTTGAGACAAAATTCTTATTTTTTATCAGTTTTTAACATATAAGCTGGAAAAACACCCGGACCGTGCACGCAAATCGAGAAAGGCTAAAATGAGATATTTAAGGCTTCGAAACACAGAATTTGGTTCCAAAACATAAGATGACTTATCGGGTCATCACATTCTCCACCTCTAAAACAACCGTTCGTCCTCGAACGGACATAGAAAAGTACCTAGATTGGTGAAAAGGTGGGGATATCGACTCTGCATGTCCGACTCGGACTCCCAAGTAGCTGCCTCGACGGGATGACCTCTCCACTACACTCGAACTGAAGGATAACTCATTTATCTCAACTGACGAACATGCCAGGCTAGAATAGCCACCGACTCCTCCTCATACGTCAAATCCTTGTCCAGTTGGACAGAACTGAAATCTAACACATGGGATGGATCACCGTGATACTTACGGAGTATGGACACATGGAACACTGGATGAACTGCTGACAAATATGTGGCAATGCGAGCTTGTAAGCCACCTTACTAACTCTCTGAAGAATCTCAAAAGGTCGGATGTACCTAGGGCTCAACTTTCCCTTCTTTCCAAACCTTATTACACCCTTCATGGGTGATACACGAAGCAACACTCTCTCTCCTACCTTGAATGCAACATCACGAACTCTATGGCCGGCATAACTCTTTTGCCTGGACTGAGCTGTGCGAAGTCTATCTTGAATACTCTTGACCTTATCCAAGGCATCATGTACCAAATTTGTACCCAATAATCGAGCCTCCCCCGGCTCGAACCATCCAACTGGCGATTGGCACCGCCTACCGTATAATGCCTAATAGGGAGCCATATGAATGCTCGACTGGTAGCTATTGTTGTAGGCAAACTCCGCAAGTGGAAAGAGCTGATCCCAAGAGCCTCCGAAGTCTATAACACAAGCGAAGAGCATATCCTACAGTATCTGAATAGTGCGGTCGGACTGTCCATCCGTCTGAGGATGAAATGATGTGCTCAACTAAACCTGCGTGCCCAACTCACGTTGTACTGCCCTCCAAAAATGCGAGGTGAACTGCGTACCTCGATCAGAAATGATAGACACAGGCACACCATGAAGACGAACGATCTCGCGGATATAAATCTCTACCAACCGCTCTGAAGAATAGGTAACTGCCACAGGAATGAAATGCGCTGACTTGGTCAGCCTATTCACAATGACCCAAACTGTATCGAACTTCCTCTGAATCCGTAGGAGTCCAACAACAAAATCCATAGTTATACGCTCCCACTTCCACTCAGGAATCTCTATCTTCTGAAGCAAACCACCAGGTCTCTGATGCTCATACTTTACTTGCTGACAGTTTAGACACTGAGCTACATATGCAACTATATCCTTCTTCATCCTCCTCCACCAATAATACTGCCGCAAATCCCGGTACATCTTGGCGGCGCCCGAATGAATAGAATACCAGGAACTATGGGCCTCCTTAAGAATCAACTCACGAAGTCCATCCACATTAGGTACACAAACACGACCCTGTATCCTCAAAACTCCATCATCTCCAACAGTAACCTGCTTGGCATCATCGTGCCGCACCGTGTCTCTAAGGACAAGCAAATGAGGGTCATTATACTGTCGCTCCCTAATGCGCTCAAACAATGAAGACCGGGCGACTGTGCAAGCTAGAACACGACTGGGCTCAGAAATATCCAACCTCACGAACTGATTGGCCAAGGCCTGAACATCTAATGCAAGCGGTCTCTCACCGACTGGAATGAATGCAATGCTACCCATACTCACTGACTTTCTACTCAAGGAATCGGCCACCATATTGGCCTTCCCGGGATGATGAAAGATGGTGATATCATAGTCTTTCAATAGCTCCAACCACCTCCTCTACCTCAAATTGAGCTCCTTTTGCTTGAAAAAATACTTCAAACTCCGATGATCCGTGAATACCTCACACGACACGCCATAAAGATAATGCCTCAAAAGCTTCAGCGCATGAACAATGGCTGCCAACTCTAAGTCATGAAGAGGGTAATTCTTCTCGTGTACCTTCAGCTGTCGCGACGCATATGCAATCACCTTGCCATCCTACATCAGTACTGCACCAAGTCTAATACGAGATGCATCACAATATACCGTATAAGATCCTGAACCTGTGGGCAACACCAACACTGGCGCCGTAGTTAAAGCAGTCTTGAGCTTCTGAAAGTTTGCCTCACACTCGTCGGACCATCTAAACGGGGCACCCTTCTGAGTCAACCTGGTCAATGAGGCTGCTATAGATGAAAACCCCTCCACAAACCGACGGTGATAACCCGCCAAACCCAAGAAACTCCGGATCTTTATAGCTAAAGTAGGTCTAGGCTAGTTCTGAACTGCCTCAATCTTCTTAGGATCCACCTGAATTCCCTCTGCCGATACAACGTGCCCCAAGAAAGCAACTGAGCTCAATCAAAACTCGAATTTTGAAAACTTAGCATATAACTGGTTGTCTCTTAGAGTCTGAAGTACGATCTGAAGATGCTGCTCGTGCTCCTCCCGACTGCAGGAGTAGATCAAGATATCATCAATAAACACAATCACAAAGGAATCCAAATAGGGCTTGGACACCCGATTCATCAAATCCATGAATGCTGCTGGGGCATTTGTCAGCCCAAATGACATCACTAGAAACTTATAATGCTCGTACCGAGTCCGAAAAGCTGTCTTAGGGACATCAGATGCCCTAATCCTCAACTGATGGTAGCCAGACCTCAAGTCAATCTTTGAAAACACCTTGGTACCCTGAAGCTAATCAAATAAGTCATCAATTCTCGGCAATGGATACTTGTTCTTGATTGTGAGTTTGTTTAACCGCCAATAATCTATGCACATCCTCATCGATCCATCCTTCTTCTTCACAAAAAAACACAGGCGCACCCCGGGGCGAGATACTGGGTTTAATAAAGCCCTTATCAAGCAAATCTTGCAATTGTTCCTTCAATTCTTTCAACTCTGGCGGGGCCATACGGCATGGAGGAATAGAAATGGGCTGAGTGCCCGGAGCCAATCAATACAGAATTCAATATCTCTGTCGGGTGGCATCCCCAGCAGATCCGCAGGAAACGCCTCTGGAAACTCACGAACAAGTGGTACTGAATCCATGGAAGGAGCCTTCGCACTAGAATCACGGACATAAGCCAAATATGCTAGACACCCCTTCTCGACCATATGGCGAGCCTTCACATAAGAGATCACCCTGCTGGTAGAATGGCCAGGAGTCCCTCTCCACTCTAATCCAGGCAGCCCCGGCAAGGCTAAGGTCACCATCTTGGCACGACAATCCAATATAGCATGATAAGGTGACAATCAATCCATACCCAAAATGACATCAAAATCAACCATATCGAGAAGTAGAAGGTCTACGCTAGTCTCAAGACCCTCAATGATAACCATACACGAACGATAGACACGATCTACAACAATAGAATCTCCTACAGGTGTGGACACATACACAGGAGCACTCAAAGAATCATGAGGCATAACCAGATATGAAGCAAAATAGGATGACACATAGGAATAAGTAGAGCCCGGATCAAATAGAACTGAATCATCTCTATGGCAAACTGAAACAGTACCTGTGATAACAACGTCAGATGACTCAGCCTCTGGCCTATGGTTGTCCAACGGACCGGGACGATATTTAGCCGGGACGATGGCGGGACGGGACAAAATGGGACGGGATAAACGGCACGAAATGGTATGCCCATCCCATCCTGCTAACAAATGGGATGGGACGAGACAGAACGGGACAGGACGGTTTCGTGGGCCTTAAGTGGGCCATTTTAAATATATAAGCATTAAGTTTAGCAACGGCTAGTTTTTTGACAATGACTAAGTTTTTAAAGTTTGCAACGAGTAGTTTTTTGACTTATTTAATAAACTTAAAAGATAAAACTTAATAAATTATAAGGAAATTAGGAAACTAAGTAAGTAATTATAAAATATTAAAACAAAAGACTTGTAATGAAATATTCTAGTAATTATAATAGATTTATAATTTATTTAATATAATTTCAAGCCATTAAGTAACTAAGTAAGAGTGTAAGACAATTCATAAAAAAAAAAATCAACGCTTAAAGCCTTTTATTTTATTAATAGAACTTTCTAATATCACATACAAATATAATTTTTTTGAAGAGCACCTAATCTACGCAGCCACCTTCTAGGAAGGGTTTTGTTTGAACTAGGCCTCTTAGTAGCCAATTACAAATTATCATATTAATATTTGTAAGCTTCTATATAACTTCGTTGTAACTTATCAATAATTTCTCTCGGACATTGTTCTGGAAATGGCAATATTGATTGATGTTGCATTAGTTACATGTCGTCATCTCTTCCAGTGCTAAGTATCTCATTGTATTCTTCTTCTTCCCTAGTGGTTAATTTTTCAAAACCAAGATTTCTTCTTTCTGAATTAATCCAATCTTTGAATAATACAGAAATCTCTAGGCTGTCCTCCGCTAATGAATGTCTATGATCTCTAATTTGATATCTTGTCGCGCTAAAAGCACTCTCCGGTGCTACGGATGATGCTTGAATAGCCAGGATATCTCGAGCCATTATTGAAAGTGTTGGAAAAGCCTTGTCACGCTCCCTCCACCATGCCAAAAGTTGTTCATTGCATTCTTCGTCTTTAATATTTTCCAAACCTTTATTCAGATAAGAATCAAGTTCATCATCAATAGAGAAACGAAACCTATTATATCATCCAAATATTCCCATAGAACTTCTACTCTAGACTTAGAAGTAGAAGGAGCAATTCACCTGTTGTTTCCATAGATTTATATTTATCAAAAATTGATCTAGCATAAGAATATATGTTAGCTTGACAGTCTTCGAGAGATGGTTGTTCATTTTTTTGAATTGCTAAATTCTCATAAATTTTACGAACAAGTCCCTTTGCACCTCTTAATTTTAAAGATGGATTAAGTAGAGTAGAAATTAAAATAAACTTGGAGAACAGGGAAAAAATACTTTTTAAATTTTGCAATCATTTCATTAATGGCCGGAGCATAAGTTGGATTTGTTTTATACTTACCAAATACAATAGAAATTCCACAAATATACCATATACTTGAAACTTATCACTTGATAGTGAGAAAATTGAGAGAATAATATAGATAGAATGTAAGAGATTTGAGAGAGAATGATTGATTTTTGTGAGAAAAAATGAAGAAGGATGGGGGTATTTATTGTAAAAAAAATAGGGCCAAACTGTAATTTAATAAACTTAGAGGTTATATTAAAAAGTTTGGTGGGGGGGGGGGGAATATGGCCGTTTTTGGCTGTTGGGAATGGCTATATTTGCAATTGAAGCCGTTACCCAACGGTTATAATTCAAAAAACAAATTAAAAAGACGCGGGACAGACGGGATAGGCGGGACGGAATGGGATAAACAGGACGAAATGGCCATCCCGTCCTATCCTGTGTCTCGTTTAACATGGGCCCATCCCGTTTAGAATTAAGTGGATCGGGACGGGACACCGGACTGGGACGGGACGGGACGACCCGTCCTGTTGGACAACCATACTCTGGCCTGGCTGAGAAAGCATAACATCGGGGCGGGGACCCACCACTCTAAGCTACATCCCTAGGACGGCCTCCTGCTGGCTGGCCTCCACCTCTAACGGCCTGACCTCCACCTCTAGCGGCCTGACCTCTACCTCTGGTTGCCTGACCCCTACCTCTAGCTGGCTGAGCGGGCGGTGGTGCAATCGGTGCGGGAATCATGGCACGAGAACTCTACTGTGGCGCGCTGCCCAATAATCTTGGACAAGTCCTCCTGATATGCCCAAAACCACCATACACAAAACATCCATCCTGGTGTTGTGGCTGTTGAAACTGAGACTGGCCCGAACGGGCCGGATGACCATGGTGGTAACACTGAATAGGAGGTGCACTGATAGGAGCTGGCGGTGCACTGTAGGCTGGCTGCCCAGAATGAGGCACATAAGGACCACGACTCCTGAAGCGTTGTGGGATGTGATAAGTAAGGATTTTGACCGCTTATTTGCTCTCTTTTACTTGCGTTTTAGCTCAAAAATCTTAAAGGTATTACTGAAGACTAATGAAATGTGCTTACTTACAGGAATATTGGGAAACGATCCAAAGAAGTCAAGATCAACTCATAAAAGAGTCAAAAGTGAACAAGAACCAAAACAGGGCAAAAAGGGCTAGCAGTGCGGACCGCACAATTCTAGTGCGGCCGCAAAAGGAGATTCAGAGAATATGTTTGGGCCAGCTCATGGAGTGCGGACCACACTGAAATTGTGCAGCCGTAGGAGGTCAAGTGCATCCGCATCCATTATTACGCGGACCGCAGGATTGAGATTCAGAGAGCTGGAAAATTAAGGAGTGCAGACCGCATCACTTTTGTGCGGCCGCATAATCCTAAGTGCCGCCGCAACCATTTTTATGCGGACCGCAGAAGACCTCAAGTTCCAGGCCCAAGTTCCCAAAAGTATGGACCGCAGTACTTTTGTGCGGCCGCAGAAGCCCATTGTACGGACCGCACCAGAATTATGCGGCCGCACAACCTTCGCAGATGCATTTTTGTCAGATATTTTCAACTTAGTATAAATAGTACTTTTTGTCATTTTTAGGTTAAGTTTAGTTTACAGAGGTGCACTTGAGCGGTTTTCTTTATTTCTTTGAGTAATTTTGTATTAGATTGACTTCCTAACACTAGATTTTCTTTGTTTAATCAATGATTATGCATTCTGTCTTAATTTTTTCTTGCATTTCTTTATTTTTCATGAGTAACTAAATCTTTAGCTAGGGTTGTGGCTCAATTCTAGTGTGGATACTTAATGGGTATTTAATTTTAGGGCTTGTTTGTGATTGGTTTAATGATGTTTAGCCTTGTTTATGCTTAAATCTTAGAACTAATGGTTGCAAACATTTATTCATGCCTTTTTGACCTAGTCTTTGCTTGAGAAAGAGATACTAGGTTTAGGAGAACTTGGCTAACAAGGAATTGGGTGAACTCAAGAAATTAATAGCTCCAATTAAAAGGTCAAAACTAGATATAGTAAGACCTGACTTGAGCATATATCACTTGATTTGTGCAATACCCATTTGGGCTTGAGAAAGCCAAATTGGGCAAAATCACTCTCAAACTACCGAGGGGTATAGAGTGAGCAATTACATGTGATTGCTATACCACGATCCCGATAAATCAAACTTGCACAATAGTTTACAACCCGTTAGGTAGCCACCTAGGTGGAAGTCACGACCCTAGATTCCTTTATCATTTGAAAACAACCAAAACTAAAAACATTGTCTTCTAGTTTATTACTTGCAATCATTAGTTAAAAGTAGAAATAGAAATAACCAATCAATATATGGAAGTGCAATCTAAGGCACATCATACATTTACCCTAGTTGTATACCTAATCCAAATTCTAACTCCCTGTGGATTCGACCCCGACTTGTGTTGGGTTTATTATTGCTTCGACCACCTCACTACCTAATTGTGGTGTGAGTTTGGGTGAGATCAATTTTTGGCGCCGTTGTCGGGGAGTTAAACAGATTTAGCTATATATCTAGGTTTTTGTGTGTTTTGTCTTTCTTTCCTTCTGAGTTACTAATTTTGTGTTTGAATTGATTCTAGGTACGAAAATGGCTCTCAGCAACGATCCCATTGGAAATGCGCCATTGGGGGAGGACGTGGACGATGATGCAATGGATGAGGTTCGCATTGAACCTCAAGCTAATAGACGAGGCCGCTTGCCTCACGATAATGTGCCCGTCCCTCCCCCACCTCCACCAAGAGCGGAATCTCACCGACAATTTCCAAACGAAGGTTATGCAAGTGCTACAGTCCCGCCTCACATTAGGACAGACAACTTCCAAATCACCAACGCGATGCTTACACTACTTGAGCAACGGGGGTTCTTCACCGGGGCTCCGAGTCGAAAATGCCTACAAGCATCTCAAGGGGTTCGTCGGTACTTGTTGGGGGAGTAAGCAAACAAAGTTTCTGAGGACGCGTTGAGGTTGAGGCTTTTTCCCTTTTCTCTACGGGGAAAAGCATTGGACTGGTTAGAGAGGTTGCCCAACCATTCCATAACCACTTGGGATGAGTTGGCAGAAAAGTTCGTTTCCAAATTCTTCTCTCCGGGACATATGGCAACGCTTCGAGATGAGATTCTTGCTTTCAAGCAAGAACCCAATGAGTCATTGCACAAGATTTGGGAAAGATATCGTACCATGGTTAAAGAGTGCACGAACAATGATATGACTGAGGCCATGATCCAACTGACCTTCTATAGTGGGATCAACACAACTAATTAAGTGGTTAATCAACTCGCCGGGGGCAACTTCATGAACACGCAATATGCCGAAGCTTGTGAAATTCTTGATGAGATGGCGGATACCTCTTCGGCGTGTCAAAGTAGAGCCAATGTACCGCAAAGTGACCCTGAGGTTATTCACCTACACAAGGAGCTACATGACCATGGGCAAGCTATTGCGGAGTTGACAACTACCATGAACCAATTGGCCAAGGCTCAGCTTCAACAAGTTCAAGGGCCGAAACAAGTGCATGCAATGGAATGTGTGAATATGATGGTAAACAAAAGACGGCAACAAGGTCAACAAATGCAAAGCCGTCCGGAATTTTTTTTGCAAGATGACAGTGGTTATGATCAAGGTGATTCATTCAATGAGCAAGACGAAGAAGTTCAATATGTCAACAATTATCAAGGTCAAAGAAACAATGCTCAAGGACAAAACCAACAACAATGGAGGTCACAATGGAACCAAGGTAATTGGAACAACCAAAACCACCAAGGCAATTGGAGTGGTGGCAATTCTAATCAAAGAAATTGGAACAATCAAGGAAATAAAGGAAATTGGAGTAATCAAGGCAATTGGGGTAACAACAATAAAGGCAACCGGGGTAACAATAATCAAGGAGGGTGGAATAACAACAACAACCGGGGGTCGGGTTTTCAAAAACCAAGTAATCCACCTCCCTATCCTTATCAAGGCCCGAGCTCTTCTTCCAATGAGATGGGTAGAATTGAAAACTTGTCTAAATACATGGTGGAGAAGAATGCCGATTTCGATGCTCAAATAGCCTCGCACAAGACCTCTATTCGAAATTTGAAGGTTCAACTAGGCCAAATCTCACAAGCATTGAACACTCTTCCTAAGGGGGCACTACCTAGTGATACAGTGGTGAACCTGAAGGGTGGGAATAATACAGGACATGCTATGGCCGTGACTACTAGAAGTGGAACGGTGGAGATGCAACCACCTCAAATCAAAGAAGGATTGTGGATGAAGATGTTGTGGTTCAAGAGGATGAAATCCCAAGCAATGTGGTTCAAGCTAATGAAGAAGTGAGAATTGATATAGATGAAAGTGTGGAGGAGACACAAGAAGAGGTGAACTCGTCTAGGGAACACATGATTGACATGCCAGAATCGGTGGTGCCAAAGGCTAAGGCACCAATGCCAAGGCATCCTCCTCCATACCCTCAAAGGCTTGCAAAGTAAAACAGTGAGAACCAATTCAAAAAGTTTATTGATATGATGAAGAGTTTGTCTATAAATGTGCCATTGGTTGAGGCATTGGAACAAATGCAGGAATATGAAAAATTCATGAATTATTTGGTAACCAAGAAAAGATCAATAAATTGTGAAACCATCAAGATGACTCATCAAGTGAGTGCTGTTGTGCACTAAATGGCTCCAAAGTTGGAAGATCCGGGTGCTTTCACAATCCCTTGCAACTATTGGGAGCGCCAATTTTGCCAAAACATTATGTGATCTCGGGGCATGTATCAACTTGATGCCCTACTTTGTGTTCAAAACATTGGGATTGGGTAACCAAGACCCACATCCATGAGGTTGCAAATGGCGGATCGGACAATGAAGAGTCCCTTGGGCATTAGTGATGATGTATTGGTTAGAGTTCACAAGTTCATCCTCCCGATGGACTTCGTTATCCCTGATTGTGAGGTGGACTATGAGGTGCCTATCATTTTGGGTAGACCTTTCCTTGCCACGGGGAAGGCTCTTGTTGATGTAGAGGCTGGTGAGCTCACTTTCCGGGTGGGTGACGAAAAGGTGGTCTTCCATGTGTGCAAATAATTGAGGCAACCGAATAGTAATGAAGTTTGTTCATTTGTAGATTTGGTGACCGACGTGATAGTTGATGATGTAGTGCAACAATGAATGTTGAGGACAAATTGGAAGCTGTTTTGCTCAACTTAGATGATGATGAAGAGAGGATGGCTATGTGGAGTATGTAAATGCATTGCAAGGCATGGGGTCGTACACTTGTGAGCCCCGAAAGCTATCTTTGGATCTTGAAAATCGGAAGACTCCTCCAACAAAGCCCTCAATTGAGGAGCCTCCTACCGTGGAGTTAAAGCCATTTCCCCCGCACCTCAGGTATGAATTCCTTGGCCCTTCTTCTACTTTACCAGTTATTCTTTCTTTGTGCTTAACTAACATGCAAGTAGAGTCCACATTGTAGGTGCTACAAAGGAGGAAACGAGCAATCGGTTGGACTTTGCCAGATATCCTGGGCATTAGTCCCGCCTTTTGCATGCACAAGATTATCTTGGAGGAGGGTGCCAAATCCTCCGTTGAACATCAAAGAAGATTAAATAAACCAATGCAAGAGGTGGTGAAGAAGGAGATAATCAAGTGGTTAGATGTCGGGGTTATCTACCCCATCTCGGATAGCTCGTGGGCCTCTCCAGTGCAATGTGTCCCAAAGAAAGGGGGCATGACTGTGGTAACAAAATGACAAGTATGAATTGATCCCAGCAAGGACCGTTACCAGGTGGAGAGTGAGCATGGACTATAGGAAACTCAACAAGGACTCGAAAAGATCATTTTTCGCTTCCATTTCTTGACCAAATACTTGATAGGTTTGCCGGACGTGCTTTTTATTGCTTCCTTGATGGATACTCCGGCTACAATCAAAATTGCTCCCGCGGACCAACAGAAGACCACTTTCACATGTCCTTATGGTACTTTCTCGTTTTCAAGGATGCCTTCTAGGTTGTGTAATGCACCGGTAATTTTTCAACGGTGTATGATGGCTATTTTCACCAACATGGTGGAGGACATTCTTGAGGTTTTTATGGATGATTTTTCTGTGGTTGGGAATTCGTTTGAAGATTATTTGAAAATATTGGATAGGTTATTGGCTAGATGTGAAGAGACAAATTTGGTGTTGAATTGGGATAAGTGTCACTTCATGGTCGAGGAAAGCACTGTCCTCGGCCATAAAATTTCAAAACATGGCATTGAGGTTGACCAAGCCAAAATTGAGGTGATCTCCAAACTCCCTCCTCCTACATCTGTGAAGGGGGTGAGGAGCTTCTTGGGTCATGCGGGTTTCTATCACCGATTCATCAAGGACTTTTCCAAGGTGGTGAACCCATTGTGCAAACTTTTGGAGAAGGATGCCAAGTTCTATTTCAATGAAGATTGTATGAAGGCATTCGAGTTGTTTAAGTTCAGGTTGACTACTACTCCTATTATCACCGCACCAGATTGGAGCTTGCTTTTTGAGCTCATGTGTGATGCTAGTGATGTTACAGTTGGAGCAGTGTTGGGGCAAAGAATCAACAAGATCTTCCATCCGGTCTACTATTATAGTAAAACCATGAATGATGCCCAAGTCAACTACACAGTGGCCGAAAAGGATCTACTTGCTATTGTTTTGGCCATGGAGAAGTTCCAACTGTATTTGACGGGTACTAAGGTGATTGTTCACACCGACCATGCGGCGCTTCGGTATTTGATGAGTAAGAAAGATTCTAAGGCAAGGTTGATGCGGTGGGCGCTTCTTTTGCAAGAGTTTGATCTAGAGATTCAAGACCGCAAGGGTAGTGAACATCAAGTGGCGGACCACTTATCCCATTTGGAGGAGGAGGGGAGGCCACATGAAGGCCTTGAGATCAATGAATCATTTCCCGACGAAAAACTCCTAGCCGTTTCAATGACCGGGATGCCATGGTTTGCAGGTTTAGCCAATTATCTTGTGAGCGACATTGTCCCGAATGAGTTCTCTTCAAACCAAAGGAAGAAGCTCAAACGGATGGCTTGGATTATTATTAGGATGTGGCATATTTTTTACGGATATGTACCGATGGTGTGAGCCGGCGATGTGTGCCGGAATAAATGGGAATTCTTGAAGCTTGCCACTCTTCATCGTAAGGTGGTCATCATGGTGGAGCTAGAACGGCTACAAAGGTTTTGACTTGTGGATTTTATTGGCCTACCCTCTACAAGGACACTAGTGAACTTGTCAAGTGTTGTGATGAATGCCAAAGGGCCGGTGGGATTTCTAAGAAGAATGAGATGCCCCTTACCACCATTCTAGAGATTGATATCTTTGATGTTTGGGGTATTGATTTCATGGGACCGTTCGTGAGCTCTTGTGGGAATACTCTCTAAGTGTAGTGGCTTTCTTGAAAAAAGAACATCTTCACAAGGTTTGGTACTCCGAGGGCCATTATTAGCGATGGAGGTTCGCATTTTTACAATCGAGATTTTGATACCTTGCTCACCAAGTATGGTGTCACTCATAAAGTCTCAACCCCCTACCATCCTCAAGCAAGCGGACAGGTTGAAGTCTCCAACCGGGAGATCAAGAGTATTTTATCAAAGGTTGTGAATGCCAACAGAACAGATTGGTCAAGAAAACTTGATGATGCTCTTTGGGCTTATAGGACGGCCAACAAGACGCCAATTGGGATGTCTCCATATGGGTTGGTGTTTGGGAAGGCGTGTCATCTTCCGATAGAACTTGAACATAAGACCATGTGGGCATTGAAAAAGTTGAACCTTGAATGGGATGTCGTAGAAAATCTAAGAGTGGAACATTTGAATGAGCTTGATGAATTCCGATATCATGCATACACAAGTTCGTCCCTTTAAAAGGAGAAGATGAAGTACCTCCATGACAAGTATATCCACAACAAGGAGTTCAAAGAAGGTGATTTGGCGCTATTGTTAAATTCCCGGTTAAGGATGTTTCCGGGCAAATTAAAATCAAAATGGAGTGGGCCTTTTGAAGTAGTGAATGTAACCCCCTTTGGTGCTCTAGATTTGAAAAATAAGAATGATGAGGTTTTTAGAGTCAATGGGCATCGGGTTAAGCATTATCTTGGCAAGGTTGATGATGGCCACATTGTGGCGGATCTTCATTTCAAGTGATTGGTAATTTGCGTCGTGTCGCGACGTTAAATCAGGCGCTTCTTGGGAGGCAACCCATGTATTTTTCTTTCTTTTATTTTTAGATTTGATAGGCTTTGTTTTGTGCTAACCAGTTTTGAAGTGTATGCAGGAGTGGGTGTGCATTGCAAGGACTGTGCTTGAAAAATATGGCTAAGTGTCAAAATGCATGGTCTCTGAAGTTAGCCTGTCAAAATTGCTTAAGGAATTATGGCCGCACACATTTTGTGCGATTGTGCAATTCGCAGCGAGACTTCTCCACAGGCAGGTAAGGAGTGCGGACCGCATCAAAATTATGCGGCTGCACTCAGTCAAAAACTTGAGCCCCATGGGTAAAAGTATAAATAGTACCTCGATCATCATTTTACACTTTTCGATCTCTTGAGCTCTAAGACTAAGCTTGCACAGTAAAATTTTCCCATTGCCCTCGAATTGTTCCCTCATTTCATCACCTGCATCTTCATTACTGGTATGTTAATTTCTTCATTAGATTCTTCATCTTTTGTTTTGATTTCGGGTTAGTTCCATGCCTAAAAATGTTTATTTTTTGCTTAGAATCATATGGGTAGCATATTTAGTGTTAATTGGGGTTTGGATAAGTAGTTATCCATGCTTAATTGTGCAAACCATGCCTAAATTACGCAAAGATTGCATAAACCCTAGGCCAGTACCCGTAGAGTTTGAATTATGCGGCCGCACACATTTCTGTGCGGTCCGTAGTGGAGGCTATGCGGCCGCACTCATTTTTGTGCGGTCCGCAGCCCTCTGAGTTAGGCAAATAGTAAGCTTGACTTATGTGGCCGCACCCAAAATTGTGCAGTCCGTAATGGCCTTGTGCGGCCGCACTCATTTTTGTGCGGTCCGCAGTGATGCAACTTCAGAGACCCCAGTAGTCTGAATCTGGGGCTCTGCTGCCGCACTCATTTTTGTGCGGTCCGCAATGGGCACTATGCGGCCGCACTCATTTTTGTGCGGTCCGCAATGGGCAGTCTGCGGCCGCACTCACATTTGTACGGTCCGCACTGCCCCTTTTGAGAAAGATTTTCCAGCAACTTCCAATTATGTTTAAGCATGCATTATAAGCTTCAATTATAACTGATTTCTTGTTCTTATGTGTGCAGACAATGGTTCGCTCACGAGGCAAAGTAGATATGTTAAAAGGGAGGGCAGAACCCTCCCGAGGCCGGGGTCGAGGCACAAGAAATCTCCCTCTAGCAATCCAAAAGGCTACAAGCAAGAAAGCAACAACACATAGAGCCCCTGATACCTTGGAGACCAATGAGTACGTCCCATCCGAGGAAGCTTCTGAGGGTAATTCCGTGCAAGCACAGACGGATGCCCAATCACAACACAGACAACAATTCCCTAGGAGACTCCACTTGGTGGATGAGTCCTCATAAGTTGCCAATTCTTTGGAAGGTTCAGAAGAGGGCAACCAAGACTCTGAGCCCTCTTCCTCACATGCTCCCCCTACTCTAATAAACTTAGATGATGATGTTGTTCCAAATGATGGGAGAAGGGGAGATACTGCAATGCCGGGGTTAGAAAGATCAAGGAGGCCGGAGATATGGGAGGACAGGTTTGTTAGTGCCAATGCCTTCGCCAAGTTTAGGGAATGCTGACCACATAGGTCATTCACTCTTGAGCGATAGTTCTTAGTGAAAGACTTGGACAAGCACAACCCCAATGTCCTCAGGCAATTCCAAGAGCGGAAAGGTTGGAGCTGGTTCACCAACAAAGTCCTAGATGCAAATGAGTACCTGGTTAAGGAGTTCTACGCAAATGTTGCTCACATCAAACAGGGAACGAAGGTGACAAAAGTGCGAAACCTAAAAATCCGCTTTGATTCTTGTGCACTGAACACATATGTAGGGTTTGAAGAAGTGGAAGCAGTGCAATATTTGGAGAAGCTAGCATTGGGTGATGCAGCTCGTCCGTGGCTAACTAAGATTCTGGCAATCCTAGGGTCAACACCTCTGTGGCTCACAACAGGGGTTCCAATTGTCCGGGCCACCCTAAATATTGAAGCAAAAGGGTGACAAACGTTTGTGTGTAGCCGCATTGACCCGTGCCTCAATGAAAACATGCTCCCACTATGAAAAGAGCTAACATCATTAACAAGGGAAGATATTGATTAACAAGTATCAGTTAAGCATGGAAAGCATTTAGAGCATATAACAGTTAAGACAAGGAAGGAAATAATTTGACGGCGTATAAGCACTCGTCACCTCGCATATACGTCGCTCACATGAAATTCACATAGCACATAGTCCGAGGGTTCCTATTTCCCTCAAGTCAAGGTTAGACACAACACTTACCTCGCTCCAAAGACCACTCAAAGCTCCACACAGCTTTACCTTTCAAACAAGCCTCCGAACCAACAATATCTGGCAAATTACCAACAAAATGATTCAAAATAAGCCTTAGTAATCACCCACGATTACAAAAGATTAAATTTAGGTCATTATTGAAAAAGTTAACAAAAGTCAACTCCGGGTCCCGCTTGGTCCAATCCCGAAATTCGGATCAAAACCCGAATACCCATTCACCCCCAAGCCCGGTTATGCAATTTGTTTTGGAATCCTACCCCAATTTGAGGTCTAAATCCCAAATTTTCAAAAATTCCTAATCCTACCCAAACCCCCAAATTTCCACCATAAAAATACTAGATTTTAGGTTAAAACTTGTGAAATGTAATGAAAGATTGAAAGAAATGGGTTAAAATCACTTACCAATGATTTGGGGAAGAAAGGGCCTTGCAAAAATCGCCCCCAAGATTTTCTTATTTTGAAAATTTGAAGAATGAGTAAAAATCCAATTTTCTAGCTATTTGAAAAATCTCGTTTTCTAGTTTGGTTTGGAGCCCCGAGGGCTCGGGTGAGTTTCTCATAGGCTTCAGAGTGGTTTGGACTTAAGAAAATAGCTGGTGAGGATCTAGTTCTAGTGCAGCCTCTGATCTCGCATTTGCAAGGTCCATGTTCGCATTTGCAAACCGTTAAGAATCCTGTCAGGTTCGCATTTGCAAACAAGTAGTTCGCATTCGCGGTAGTACTGGGGGAGTGATTCGCATTTGCAATCAAAGGGTCGCAATTGCGGAAGTCCCAAGTTCGCAAATGCGAACAAAACCATCGCATTTGTGATGGTAGCAGAGATGAGGGACCTTTGCATTTGCGAAGGCTTTCTCGCATTTGCGGGGTTCGCAATTGCGAACCCTAGGTCGCAATTGCGACATCTGCGCCTGAACTTAAGAAGGGAAAAATGGGATTTTAACTCATTCTTTCAAACTCTCAACCCTAAAAACTTAGAGGCGATTTTTCCAAGGGCTCAATTCATCGGTAAGTGACTATAACCTACTTTCTTTCAATTACCCACTACATTTCATAAGATTTCAACCTTAAATATAAGATTTTCATGGAAATTGGGGATTTGGGTAGAATTAGAAATTTTTGTAAAATTGAATTTAGACCTCGAATTGAGGTCGGATTTCGAAACAAATTATATAACTGAGTTCGGGGGTGAATGGGTAATCGGATTTTGGTCCAAATTTTGAATTTTGACCAAGCGAGCCTCGGATTGACTTTTGTTTACTTTTTCAATAATGACCTAAAATTGGACCTCTTTCATTCGTGGGTAGTTCCTAAGGCTTATTTCTAATCGTTTGGTTAATAATTTGCTAGATTTGGTTGGTTCGAAGGCTTGTTCGAAAGGCAAAGTTGTGGTTGAGCTTTTAAGTCGATTGTGGAGTGATGTAAGTATCGTGGTTAACCTTGACTTGAGGGATTAAGACTTATTTTCCTATTTGCTATGCGTTTAAATGTGCGGGTACAACGTATATGTGAGGTGACGAGTACTTATGCGTTGTTGTTGGGTTAAAGCATGCAGGTGAGATTTGTTTCTTGTAATTTATTGCCTTATTTACTCATGATATCCATGCTTAGATTAGTTTATTCCTTATTTGATCGTTCTTTCTGCATTTATAAATTTAATGCTGATGGTTAAGTATTCTTTGAAATTGAGGATTTGTATCTTGGAACCATTATTGTTGTAAGTTTTACTCTTGCTTGTTCTTATATTCATTATCACGAGTGTTAGAGCACGAAGGGTGATGCCGTGCCGTTTATTGTTTCATCTACTAATTAATACATGGTGAGGAAGGAGGTTAAAGCACGAAGGGTGATGTCGTGCCGTATTTATCGTTTCATGGAGAGATTAAAATTAAAAGCACGAAGAGTGACGCTGTGCCGTTATTATTATTTCATGGTGAGGTTGAAAGTAAAAAGCACGAAGGGTGATGTCGTGCCACCTATATTCATTATGTTTATCCGTTTTCATTGGTTGGTGGTTTTGACTGTCTCACGTTGTCATTTTCTATTGTAGTTATTGTATCTTGTAACCCGCATGCCCCCTCCCGATAGTATGTGTTTAATCTCTATTTGTTGTTATGTTGCATGTATATCTTTGTTTGTTGAGGTTTAATTACGCGGGTGTCCTGTCATAGTCTTGTCACTACATCGTCGAGGTTAGACTCGACACTTACGGAGTACATTGGGTCGATTGTACTCATACTACATTCTGCACTTCTTGTGCAGATTTTGGTACTTGTCTCAATTGTACGTGAGGTGCATCAGCTCGGATTAACTTATTTGGAGACTCGAGGTAGATCTGTTGGCGTCCGCAGACCTTGAAGTCATTTCCTCTTTCCTTATTTGCTGTTCATTTCATTCGAGACAATTGTATTTATTTCAGACTCTATTTGTAGAACCTCTAGAAGCTCGTGTACTTGTGACTCCAGATCCGGGTTGTATTTAGATATGCTGGTTATTATGCTATTTTGCACTTCATTATAGTTGCACTTCGGTTTAAGTGGTCTATTTATTTGAATTATGTAAAATTGGTTTAAGAATTTCTCTAACGTTGGCTTGCCTAGTGAGTGAAATATTAGGCGCCATCATGGTCTCGAAGGTGGGAATTTCGGGTCGTGAGAAGTTCGAGGTAGATATGCTGGCCTCCGCAGACCTTGAAGTCTCATTCCTCTTTTCTTATTTACTGTTCATTTCATTCGATACAGTTGTATTTATTTCAGACTTTATTTGTAGAACCTCTAGAAGCTCATGTGCTTGTGACTCCAGATCCGGGTTGTATTTAGATATGCTGGTTATTATGCTATTTCGCACTTCATTATAGTTGCACTTCGGTTTAAGTGATCTATTTATTTGACTTGTGTAAAATTGGTTTAAGAATTTCTCTAACGTTGGCTTGCCTAGCGAGTGAAATGTTTGTCGCCATCACGGTCCCGAAGGTGGAAATTCCGGATCGTGATAGTTGGATTTTATCCCATTGAGCTTTAGAATATGCATGATTAATATCACTCTTTTCCTAAACTATGTTTTTTGGCCAAAAAAATAATTTTGCTTAAGAAATATAAAAATACTGAATTTTATTCTTTTACTAGGAAATTAGTGCAGTTACTTAATTATAAAAATAACATTTTGAAATAAACAAAAATTGAATGTTAACATTTCAAGATAATGTTTATAGATGTTCGCCCAAATTAAACCATACAACAATGTTGAAAATATTTTAAAAAATGGTTATTTTTCTTAATTTAACTTTTCTCTTCCTTCAAAAATGCATGTTAGCAGCTGATATTTCTTTTTCTTGGTTTAACCGAAACATTTTTTTCACTAAATTCACATTAAAATAACGTAGAAATGGCATGGTGTAGCCACTATTTAAGGTGGTATTTATTTTTTATCCAGCAATTCTAATGTTGAGCAAAAATAGCCACTGCAATATTAAAATTAATATGAAAAGACATATTTACCCTTTCTTCCCTTGCTTTTCTTCCCAAACCCTTGCTTCTCTCTCTCCGTGCCTTCTCCATAACTGTTGCATTATGTTGAGGTGGCGGAGCCTATCTACACAGTCATTCTAATGCACATCGCTTGTAAGCATTCATTAAAAGACAAAAGCTCTTTAACAGAACTTTTCAATATTCATGGTTCAAAAGTTAGTAACAGAACTTTGTAAGTAGGGTGTAGACCTTCTGCTCTCCTTGCATGGTTCAGTTGGAAAGCACAAAATAAAAGAAACAAAAATAATGATTTCAATTCATAGCCAAAGCATAATGTCGCAGACTCTCCCAAATTTAAATCTTTTAACTTTGATTTTCAAGTTCAAAAGTTAAGGACAGACATCAGTTACAAGTTCAAAACTTAAGGACAATAGGTCCTTAACTTTGATTTCCAAGTTCTAAAGTTAAGGACAGGCAGTCCTTAACTTTGAGTTTCAGTTTCAAAAGTTAAGGACAGGCAGTCCTTAACTTATAGTTTCAAGTTCAAAACTTAAGGACATGCCGTCCTTAAGTTATTGTTTCAAGTTCAAAACTTAAGGACATGCAGTCCTTAACTTTGAGTTTAAAGTTCAAAAGTTAAGGACAGACAGTCCTTAACTTACAGTTACACGTTCAAAAGTTAAGGACAAGCAGTACTTAACTTACGGTTACAAGTTCAAAAGTTAAGGACGTCTTGTCTGAGTCCTGAACTTAGAGTTCCAAGTTCAAAAGTTAAGGACATGTAGTCCTGAAGTCCTGAACTTAGAGTTTCAAGTTCAAAAGTTAAGGACATGTAGTCCTGAAGTCCTGAAGTTAAGGACATGAGCAGAAGGGTATTTTTGTCCGAGCAGTTAAAGTTTATTAAACCAGTGGCTAAAGACTAAAGACATTTAAAACGCTGGCTTTAAAATAAAGACATAAGCTGTTAGTGGCTATCTGTGCACATCGCCCTAAAATAACATTATTAAACGGAATGAAGCTTTAATGACTCATGATAATTTAACCATTTTTATCCTAAACTAAATAAACACGGATTAAGCCCTATTTCGCAAAAAGAAATAATATTAAAGAAATATTCCCTCTATAACAATTTACTTATATTGGTATAGAAAACTTTTGTTTAGCATTACTACTATTTGGAAATGGAATAGTCTTTTCTGTACCTATAGTTATTAAACAGTTCCTAAATATTTTTAGCTACAAAACAATGATTATACTTCTTTTTTTTTTATGTAATCTTAAAATGTACATTTTTATTTGAGGAATTTACCTAGAATACAATCTCTTTTTTCCGCTTATTTAAATTCCCTACAACTACTTTCACAAAATTACATATAACATAATTTATTTTAAAAGTTTGCAACTTTTCATATTCCTATTATCTCCCTCTTGAAATCCTCTAACGCTCCTAATATCTTTCTCTTAAGATTCTCTCTCACCTAAAAGTATCTATCTTTTTTTTTTGAACGGTAAGAAGTTTATTCTATTAAACACAAAACATTAAGCATTACAGCAGTAGTTATGATCTTGAGGACAGTGGCGGATCCAGGATTTTAAAGTTATGGGTGCTCGCCGATAAAAACTTCAAAAGAAGAGGAAAAATAAATTTACTTGTGGGTGCTCACTCAATATTTATTTAAATATTTGTACAGTTGCCTATATAAATTTATTAATATGTTCAAAGTTAATGGGTGCTTAAGCACCCATAACTTCCTATGTGCATCCGCCACTGCTTGAGGATCATTGGGAGAAGGTAATACATGCATGGCATGTGAATTACCTAACGTAGCAAGGATTCTACAACACTTATAGGAAATAGTTTTGACAACACCCTCACCACGTTTGTGGGCCAGCATCCTGGCCAGAATAAAGGGTGGTGGAAACAACCAAAATTCTAACTTATTTAAGACTAAGTTGGCGACTGCATGCTTTGCTAGATTGTGGGCTACTTTATTCCCCTGTCTGAAGATGTGATGCATTTCCACGGTGCCCATTACAACCATCATGAATAAAAGAGATTACCTGAGTAGCATCAGTCTCGGTTTCCAAAGGAAAGAGCTTTCTGTTGTTTGCTATACAAAGCCCCTGGTAGAGGGCCATAAGCTCTGCATGGACTGGGTTTTTAGTAATAATTTTAGAAGCAAACCCTATCAGCCAGTCGCCCTGCTCATTTCTTATTACCCCTCCAATGCCTCCGATACCTCTTACTTTATTATGAGCACCGTCTATATTTAGTTTGAACCAGCCCGATTGAGGTTTAATCCAGTTGATGGTTAGGTTAATTTCCCTATCCCAATTAGTTTCTCTATTCGTCAGAAGAGTGTATTCAGCTGATTGATCAATGATCTTGCTAAGGGATAAAGGAATAGTAGTGTTATTAATATTGTTGTTATTCCTAGTAATCCAAATATTCCAAATAACAAAGGGGAACAAGGTATTCCAAGTGATGAGCTTATCAGGATTTATTGGATTTTCCAACTGGAGAGATTGAAGCCAGTTCTGGCTAGGAGGTTGGATTCTAGCAGTATTAATACCTAGACTGTGCCAAAGGTTTTGGACGTGAGGGCACATGAGGAAGATGTGCATAAGAGATTATGATTCCTTACGATAGATTGTGCACCTCTCGTCTACATTCAAGCCTATATGGGATAAATATTTCCTACATGGAAGTCTATTGAGGTTACATAGCCACATAAAGTATTTAATTTTGTTAGGGCATTACAAGTTCCAAACCCAATTGCTGTTAATCTCAGGGTGGAATTGACCTTCTACTAGGTCGTAGCAAGACTTAGTCATGAAGAGACCATTAGGGTTACTATCCCAGGATATCGAGTCCATATTATTATCAATGGGGATGAAAGTTGACCGGATATTAGATATAATTTCCTCAGGGATAACAAAGGAAAGTTCCACCTATTGCCGGATCTAACATCACAAATCCTAAGGGAGTTTTCCTCTTTGATTAGGGGACCAATGACATAGCTTCTAAGGGTATTGGAGTTGGGTATCCATCTATTTTCCCATATAATAAGAACAGATGAGTTATGAATTGTCCAAGACATTCCTTTTTGGCAGATTTCCCATCCCTTAATAATGCTTTTCCAAATGAAGGAGCCCTTCTCTTTTGTCTTATGCGAGTATCTTTTAAGAAGAGTAATAGCCCAAAGATTGGTGGTATTGTTAGCTAATCTCTCAAGCCAGGCTTGCTAGAAGGGTTAGATTTTTTGAACGAGCTTTCCTTAGCCCTAATCCCCATTCCTGTTTTGGTCTAGTAACCATGTCCCAATTAACTAGGTGAAGTTTCTTCCTGTGGTCAGTTGTACCCCAAAGAAAGTTTTTTTGAATTTGGTCAATTGTCTTAAGGGTTTTTGGGGGTAGCATAGTATATTGCATGTAATAAGCTGGTAGACTAGCTAGAGTTGATGTAATTAAAGTGCTTCTTCCAGCTAGATTTAGCTTATCAAATTTCCACCCTGAGAGCTTACTCCTCATAGTATCAATGATGAATTGGTAATCTTTGTGGTTGGGATTATTATAAATAATAGGGAAATCCAGGTATTTCCTAAATGAGTTACATTCCCTTATCCCAAGGGAGTTGGAGATATTAGATCTAGTTGTCCTACCACAATTCTTAGAGAATATTATCCTAGATTTTTTGAAGTTTATTGTCTGCCCAAAGATGTCACAGAATTGCATTAGGGCAGACTTAATAGAAGAGGTAGTTTTGCTATTGGCCTTTCCAATTAAAACTAAGTCATCTGCAAAGAATAATGGGATAGGGGGCTGTCGTTGCTCATTAAGATAGGATCCCAAGTCTTAATGTCCACTAGGTGGTTTATATAATTAGATAACATTTCCACTCATAAAATAAATATGTAGGTTGACATAGGGTCTCCTTGCCTAATCCCTCTACTCGGTTGGAAAAACATGGTTTTAGTCCCATTGACCAATATAGAAGTGGATGATGTAACTATACAAGACATAATAAGTTTGGATGTATTTGGAGGAATTTTGAAAAATAAAAGGGTCCTGTATATGAACGACCATTCTAGTTTATCGAAGGCCTTTTCAAGGTCAATTTTGATCAACATTTTGCCAGTATTTCCTTTGGTATTTTTAAAAGAGTGAATTAGTTCCTGGATAATATTAGCATTATCACTAGTTCTTCTGTGTTTTATAAAGCTAGATTGAATAGGGCTGATCAGATTATTAAGAAGAGGCTTTAGCCTGTTTGCGATTATTTTAGTGACAGTCTTGTAGATAGTGTTACAGAGACTAATAGGTCTGAAATTATTAAGGTTATTGGCATTAGGAAATATAGGAATAAGACAAATGTAGGTAGTGTTGATTTCTGGAGGGATTGCATGGTCCTTAAAAACTTTGTGACAAAAAGCCCCAACAGAATCTCCTATAATCTTTCAATATTTTTGATTAAAAAACGGTGTAAACCATCAGGGCCAGGCGACTTAAAAGGCTTAAAAAAGAAAATAGCATTGTTTATTTCACAATCTAGCAAGGGTTTATCCACTGATAGGTCGATTGTGGAAACTAGTTGTACTGTGTAACATGTGAGTCTTATCTTTATGGGTATGACCGATACAAAATAACCTAGAAAAGTGATTAATACTTGGAATTTTCACTTTGAAGTTGGACACGAGGCAAATTAATATTTCCTTTGAAAGGATATTAAGAAGAAACCAAAACAGATAAATGAAAGGAAAGAAGAGATTGCATCGTACATTATTGTCTTATCTATTTTTAGTATTACGAATATTTCATTTTCGATGTTTGGTTATATGTAAGAGTTGGGTCAAATATTACAATTATTTTAAAATTTTACTGAACTTACATTTATTACAAAAATTAAGACTTTGAGTTTAACTACAAATTATCACTTTTATTGTTATGAAATTTTGACATCGTTTCTTTATATAGGAAGGCTATTTTTTTTTATGTACTCCAGCCGAAAATTATGAATAAACTCATAGTAATAATAAGTAATGTAGCACTGAGTTTGCATTAAAATGGGAGACCTTGAACTTTGAGTTATCCCAATCAAATTTAAATATTTTAAGCGTTCATCATAAGATATATAAAACTATGATAAATTTCATGTTTGTTATTTATTTTAGATTATATCAAAGCAAAAATAGTATTCACCAATTAAAAATTCTTAATATTTATAATATAAAAAAAGAAGAAGAAGCATTAAGTTTGAGTATTAATAAAAGAACTTAAACTTTGAGGTTAACTTCTCTTGGTGATTGGCATTGGCTCACTTTAAAATATTGCTATAGTAAAAATAATAATTTACGATAAAATCTGGATTTCAAATGATTCGTTTCGCCGAATACGTTGTTCACCTGAAGTAATGAATGAGTAATGACTAGATACATAACTCAACTAAAAAAATTATTTATACGAGTAAAAGTTTTTTTAATTATATATTTTCTTCTAATTTTGTTGATCTTTATTACTTGCCAAACTGTAGGGTATGAAATATTATAGTTCTTTTTTATTTAATAGAATTTAATTCTAAATCTTTATATTTTAGTTATTTTTGGTGAAATATTGGTCCAAAATTAGTCAATCTTTAGACTATAAAGTGTTACAAATAGTTTTCTAACTTTCCCTTGAGTAACAAGTTTTATCCTCTTTTAAAAGTCATAAACAAGATGCTAACCTCTTTCGTGCTATAACTATTCAAAAGATTCAATTCCAATCTATTTAATTATATTTTAACTTATAACTCAAACACAATTTTTAATAATTTTTACGTGACTTTTAGAAATAATTTACTCATTGGAGTGAAAGTACACGTGCAACGCACGTATCGTAACACTAGTGTCCAAAAAAAAATCTAGTGAGTTTATATAGTGGTAATCAATAATTAACAAATTAGAGGATTTTTAGGGATAATTAAGGATATGTTTTAAAATAGGATTCCCCATTATCAGGTAATTTACCATATTTTTAGAGTATATCATTTATATATGTATTGTAAAATTTGTAATTCTAATACTAGTTGTAGATTATGGAATATCTTATAAGTCCGTAAGTAACTATGAAAATTTCCCTTTCTATTTAAATGTTGAGAAACTTATATCTTACTATTGCATTCCGAAGTCTTTCTTTCAAAAATAATTCCTAAAGTATTATGATCTTAATTTTTCTCCGTAGGATGTCATGATGGTACCTAGTCACTAAGACTAGGTAAGCCTCACTCTTACCGAAATAAATTAACAGAATTTTAACCAGAACAACTATTAAGCATGATATTGAAATTTTTATAGTAAACCAATAATCCTGAGTATAATACAATACCCAAAATCGGTAGTACAAGTCATAAGCTCTACCGAGTTTACTAGGAAAATCCTCTAAGTACAACTGTGAATTATGTTTTTATATAAATTCTCTTTCAAATAGAAAGCATATTAAATAAAAGGAGTATTCTAAAAAAATATCAAATTATAATATCGAAATCCTTTCAAGATTTATTACTCTTTAAGAGATACATATAAAATTTTGTATCGAATACATTACTTTTGATGTTTGAGTTGTAACTACGTTGTAGGTTTGCAGCTAATTTGCATATTTTATGATATATGTCATACTTCTCATATTATTCATAGTTGAATTATAATTTATAAATATTTTAGATAGATTATTTATTAGTATGATTTTATGATTTTAATGTAATTATTATAATTATTTTCTATTTTATACTATTTTAAAATTCTTTAAATTAGTAAAATTTAATGATTTGTGGGACTTACGCCCCATGTCTCAGGGCATATATCTTATCTTGTAAGAGGTAAAACGTCTTGCATCACGCCTTCGCATTTTAAAACATTGATGGAAAGATATCATCCAAACTAAATTATACTCCAATTTGGCAATATTTCCGGGAACAAAAGTGCAAGTTTCCATTTTTCCTATAAAAGAAATTACTACTCCATAAATAAGCAAAAAGCACCAGGATCGCGATCCGCATCAAAAGTATACCCCAATCTACACCATCCATTTCCTCTAAAATCCGACGGTCCAATTCCACCCGCGCCAAAGATTTCCCTGAAAGTCCCAAATTTCATCTTCCTCCCTCCACATTCCACACATCCTCTTTCCCTATATATTCACTCACCCTTCAACTCTTTCTCCACACAAAATCACAACTTTCACACCATTATCAACCTTTTCCCCTCTTGCAAAAAATCCTTTAAAAATGGCAAGAACAAAACAAACAGCACGTAAATCCACTGGAGGAAAGGCACCAAGGAAGCAACTCGCAACAAAAGCCGCCAGAAAATCAGCTCCGGCAACCGGAGGAGTGAAGAAGCCCCACCGTTTCCGTCCAGGTACGGTGGCACTTCGAGAGATCCGTAAGTATCAGAAAAGTACTGAACTTCTGATCCGAAAACTCCCATTTCAGAGACTAGTAAGAGAAATAGCACAAGATTTTAAGACTGATTTGAGGTTCCAAAGCAGTGCCGTAGCGGCGCTTCAGGAAGCGGCAGAGGCTTACTTGGTGGGTTTGTTTGAGGATACCAACTTGTGTGCTATCCATGCTAAGAGGGTTACTATTATGCCTAAGGATATTCAGTTGGCTAGGCGGATTAGGGGTGAAAGGGCTTAGCTCTTTTAATCTGTGGGATTTTGGTTAGTGTTTTGAAGTTTTTTGTATGGTGGCGTCAATGTGTATTTGGACTTGGGATCTGTGGTTTTATGATGTCTTTTTGTTGTAATGTAATGAAAGATCTGGAAATGAAAATCAATATTCTGTTAAACTTCTGTCCATATTTTTGTTTGAGTCAATTCCATCTTACCCCCTTAACCTTTTTGTGTTTGAGAAATAATACCCCCTCACCTCTTGAATGGGAAAGAGAGCCCTCTTTAACTAAAGAATTAACAAGCATAATGAGAAAACTATCACTGGAAAACTCTAAGATAACTAAATCAACTTTAAGAAACTTAATTACTTAATTTGGTTGTTATTAAACTGATTCAAATACATATAGTATATTTCATTTTATTTTGTGGATCTTGTTATCCTCAATATGCGAACATCTGGCTCCAATACGTTTCAAATTCTGTTGTGCCAACTAATAAAGGTTGACGAAAATAGATTTAAGTCATGTTGCTGCTTAATCTCATAAATATTCACGAAATCGATGTGTGGCACCAACTAGTAGCTAGTATAGCTTTGAGTTATTGTAGTAAAATACAATGTTCACAGACCAGTAATGGGTTAAATATTGTTTTAGTTTAATTTATCTTCTCGTTAGTTACTTTGCTACAGATAACTCTGCGCTCACCATAAAAAGGAGAATTCGACTTTGTTTTTTTCATATGCTTTGATATTGGCATCAAACAAGCTTAGCTCAAATTAATATTAGCCATAATTGTTGAATAATGAAGAATAAAGGTTACTTGCGAGATACAACTTAATGTAAGTTACTTTTGATATTTGATCTTTTTCCTTTGTCCAATCTATTAACATCGGAGTACATGCCTATTATATTATTCATATTCGTAGGTTGATGGTTATTATCATGACGTTAACTAAAAAAAGCAATTAAATTGGTTAAGACGTGATGACACTAGTTTTCTCTCCGAACAAGGATTGTTATATCATTTTGTAAATTTTGGTGACCATTTTTTCATTTCGTTGGTTGTCTTTTGGGTCAAAGGGGGTTCCCTTTCCCGTTCAAAAGGTGAAGGGAGTATTGTTTCCTTATGCTAAAACGTTAAAGGAGATAAAGTGGAATTTACTCTTTTTGTTTTTGTTTTTTTTAAAGCATGGCTATTAGCTACTCTATATCTGAGCATATAGAATGGAAAAATGTTTTATTGATGGTAAGTATTACTCCATTTCCAAAAAAAAAAATTAAAAAATCAGAAGGTATTACTCTGTGATTAGGTAGGAATCTAAACAAAAATTATTTTAAGAACATGTTGTTTTAAAATAAGAACCATAACAATCATCTTCTACCGCAATAGCACTGTGTCAAAAGTAAGCCTAGTCAGCCATTGTTGAGCTCTTCATGAGCATTGTGTTTTAGAGAAGAAGGAAGAAGAGAAAGAGAGAAGATAGAGAGACAACTAAGCTCATTTCTTCAACTAACTAAAAAATGAAGTGCACTATACATACATATATAACCACCAACCTTACTAACTAACTAACTCTAATTTTACTTATACACCTTCTAGAACAGTATTACATAAATAGCGTTAGGTACAATTGCATTAAGCTACTAATTTCTACACACTGGGATAGTTTATCGTATGCATTCCACTTTGATGTTTACAGCACTAGGCAGAGGAGATTACTTCTTTCAAGATCTTGAACAGAAGATAGGAGATTAAAATCCAACGGTCAGCATCTTAACCTCATTTCTGGAACTCAAATTGTTGCTTCAACAGTGGCAGCAAGATGTTAATGTTAGCGATGAATGTTCTAATCCAAAGAAAGCTTCTAGCCAAAAGCTTTGTAAGCTTGGTTGGAAGAAAATATTCACAAAGCATCCATAAGAACACGAAAAGTACATTAAACAACTGTATTAAGGGATGTCAGTTTTTAATCATTTTCTAAGAAAAAGAGATATAATATCAATAATGCACGCATCACTGTTTGCTCCTTGGAAAAAAATGTCTGTAGTTTTGGTTTCTTTAAAAGATAAAATACAGATTTTATTTTATAAGAAATTGAAAATACAGATGTGAAACTTAATTAATGAAGTTCTCCCGCTGGAAACTTAATTAATGTACATTTTCAATTTCTTGAGTTTACTCGAAGAGGGTAAGAAGTTCAAGTTTGGGAATGCAAGTTTTGTTTTCTGGAGAATGATTGGCAATGCAAGTGTAAGAGATCTCAAGTTGTTGAAGATTAGGAACCCCTCCACATGATCAGCATATCATAAGAGGCTAAAACTTCCCCTCGAATTTCCTAACATTAGATGATTCTTCCCTGATTATTAATTATTTTCCAAATAATGGAAATCAGTTTTTCCCATGCTGATATAACATGCCTTAACTTTGCCAATTTCCTAAATGCAGTTGACAGCAATACGATACCTTCAGAATGCATTATCAAAGTTTCTAAGTGGCACATACCTGTTGTGCTACTTTGCTGTTTTCCAAAGTTTCTAGGGGAGCTTACTTTTTTTAAGTTGTTTTTGCACTTTTTCAGCTTTTGATTCTCACTCAGCATAACAATTGGAGTATCATTTAATTATTAATATAGCCATATTGGTTCTTGCACTAGTATCAACTTGCACATATAGAGTAGAGCTGCTATATGGCACCATATTTCCATGTTTCTGATATAAGTGCCAAGTAATATGACTGAAACAAGAAGTAGAATCTTTTGACACAAGCTTGGTTTTCAAAGTGACTTGGGTACAAGAGAGTAGTGTTGAAGGCCTGTTGTATTGCAAAATTCCACAGTAGGAAAGCTTCAGGATTTACATTCAAGAAGATAAGGGTAGAAAGGTCTTGTAAAACTCAAAACTGGCTATTCTTCAGCTATATTTCAAAAGGTGGTTAACGCGGACCAAAAAGTGATCAGCCTGTGCCATTTTTACCTTTCTTTAAAGGGTTAAAATTGGGAAGAGGCGGGGGCAGGGGAGGGAGTAAATTGCCTGCACTATAAGCAGTGTAGAACCAATCATTGTAAAAGAAGGATTCCTTGTGCTCTCTTACTGGGATAATGACGTCAAGACAGTCGGATCCTGCTATGGCTTCCACTTCTTCCTTAATCTTGATAGCTGAATCCTCAAGGGATTTATTGCTTTGAAGCACCTTAATCTGCTTCAGTGTCTGAATATCTGCAAAGCTAAAAGGGATCTCCTCAAGATCATAACAATATTTGATAACAAGTTTCTCAAGCAGGGGAAATGATTCATCTGCGGACGCATGCCACCTTGTCATGAATACATTATACAATTTCAAGATTTCAAGTTTGTGGAACTTGACATCTTCACCCAGGCACCACTCATCGTCCTCAAATCTCAAATCAACTAACTTGAGATATTCTAGATTGGGTAGTTTCTCAATCATGGAAACCGGCACTCTTCTACTTGTATTTCCTGTTAGTTTTAATATCTTGAGATTTGAAGGCAAGTGCAACTTGAAAATGCCACAAGGAAATTGTAGGTCAAGAAATTTAAGCTGGCTAAGAACTTCAAATTTTGGATTGCGAGTTCTCATTTGTGGAGTAAAATCGTGCAAGCCACCATAGGTAATCTGAAGTTGTTGAAGATTAGGACACCTCCGCATTACCTCCTCCACACGATCAGCATCATAAACAGAAATGAAAACTTTCCCTAAGAACGTCAAATTTTCTAGTACAACAGATGATTCTGCAAAGTTCTCCTGCTTATTATTTCCCAAATAATGGAAATCAAATTTTGCCTTGCTGATATGGACATGCCTTAACTTTGCCAATTTCCAGAATGTAGTTGATAGCAATACAGTACCTTCAGAATGGCGCACTACCAAAGTCTCTAAATGGCACATACCTGATACCTGCTGGAAATCAAATCGATCTATACGAATTGATAAGTACCTTAGGTGACTCAATGATTCTAATGAAGTCACAGACAAACCAAACACTCTAATACAACTCATATCCAATACATTGAGAAGTCTAAATTCAGCAATCTGAGATGATGCATTCGGAACATAGCAAGTACCATCGAGAGGACAGAAAAATAGTAGTGACCTCAGGTGTTGGTCCAAAAGCTACAGTGGCTCGTATGCTGGAGATGCACAATCGTAATGATCATTTTGTAGAAGACAGCTCAGCCTGAATTCCTTACAATCTAGTGGTGGAAACTTGGTAAGCTTATAGTTTGTGATATGGAAGCTCACCCCCTTCATCACCGCCATAAACTTTTCTTCTCTACTCCTCTTCAAGCAAAAGTCAAGCACTAGATCATGAACCTAGCAGTATTTGACCTTACCTTTATATCCTCTCTTTGAAACCATTACCAGGCTACAACTAATTAGATCCATCAAATAACCTTCAGCAACCTCTTCAAATCTCCTTGATTCAATGCTTTGCACGATACCTTCTGCTTTCCATAAATTTATCAAACGAGACACTTCAATTTCATGGTCCTCTGGAAACATTCCCATGTAAAGAAGGCAAGGTCTTAACTGAACCGGCAAATTATCATAACTGAACTGTATAGTGGCCAGACCATATTCTCCCACCTTACCAACCAAGGAAAACAAAGCATTTGAAACCTCAAGCCACCAAGAGGCTTCCATTTTTTTCCTTGAGATAATTCCAGCCATTAAGATAATTACTAGAGGCAATCCTTTGCATTTTTCTGCTGCAGATTGACCCAATAGGTATAGTTCAGGTGGGCAGCTTTCCTTCAGAAATACTTTTTTCTGCAATAATTCCCAACTCTCTTCTGGTGTGAGAAACGGAAGAAAGTAAGGATCAGTATGGTACTTGACCTGCTTAGCTAGTTCCTCAAGTCGAGTTGTTAGTAGTATTCTACTTCCCATTTCATCATTTGGAAAAGATAATCTCAACTCATCCCATGCCATGACTTCCCACATATCATCTAAGACAATGAAGTATCTCTTGCCCATTAAACTTTTCCGCAACATATCAGCGAGGTTGCGTTTTTCTTTTAATGTTTCCTTGCGACCAGTTACTTGATTGAATTCCCCAAATAGCAACTCTTCTAACGTGCCCTTGAAACCAGTAACTTGTCTGAAAATCTCAAAAAACACCTCTTCTAGGTCATATGTTTGTGAAATGCAGCACCAAGCTTGAGCGTCGAAGTGACAAACAATTGTGCGATTTCTATATAACTTTCTAGCAAAAGTCGTTTTACCTTGTCCCCCCATGCCAACAATTGTGATGACATCTAGTTCATCTTCTCCTTTAATCAGCTGTTGAATTATTCTTTCTGCGTCATCCTCAAAACCCACTATATCCTCAATATTTGTAGGAATGCTATTTTCAGTCAACACATGTTTAGGCGGCTTTACTGCAAGGCAGGACTTAGGAGCAGGGTTCTTTGACCAGGTCTCAGTCACCTCCACACTAATAATTTTGATCTCTTTTATTATTGTAGGAAGTGAGCAGAAAAGATGCTGAAGTAAATTATATTGAACAAGAATAGAGTCAATAGCAACTTCAGCCTCATATGCCAGATTGATAATACGCATCTGCAGATCTTTAAGAATTTCATGTTCATGTTCAAACTTTGCAACATCTCCAAGAAATGATCTTAGTAGTGAGAGCTCTTCCTTTAAAATACCAATATGAGGCTTCATCAGGGTCGCTAAGCTAGATTCAGAACTCAACATCTCATGGAATTTGATTAGGAGAAAATCCATAAAGCCCAACCTACCCATTGTCGGAAACTGAGATGGAGAGAATTTCAACGTTTTGCAGTGCCTTTCTTCCATTTCTGCCTTTAGATGTTCAATTTTCTCCAGTATCTGTGCCACACCAATATTAATCTCGCTGGTCTTGTCTTGGATTGAAGAGCTTTCAAGAAGCTTTTCAGCAACAACAAATATATCACCCACAAGAGCTACAACCTTTTCCATGACCTCATCCAATGTCTTACCATTAATAACACTATTCGGCACATTTGCAAGCAAAATTAACAAGAACTCTACTACCGCATCAATCTTTTTCGCAGAGACATTAGTCTGAAAATCCTTGAGCTTTTCATTTTTGAAATACTCCATCCAACTCTGGAGCAGATATGAAAAACGATTCAGATTACCTGCATTGCTTAATCTTTTCAGGGACTCTAACGTATCATCATTCTCGTTTTGAGCCATCTCTCTTGGATAAGGTAAAGAGTTCCTGTATGTCACCAAACTCATGTATTACTTTTCACTAACAGCATCAGTTTGGAATATATGCCATTTTTCTTATGGAGAAACAAGTTCTCTAAACATCAGTTCTAATTACAATATGGTTTGTCACTTATTAAGATGCTTTTCACGAAAATCCAAAAAGAAAACAAGTTCCCTCAAAGCATGTAACTAGTTAACATTTTATATATGTCAGAAAGTACTTCGAAATTTGGGCTTCAAAAATTAAATGGGAAGCTTCGTATATGGACCTTCTAAAGCAAGTCAAGTATGTGGTTTGGGGAAAAAATAATAGCCACTTACTACTGCAATTTGAAAATAAGCCACAGTTCCAAAAACTAATATAGAAACTTAGCCCTTTTTCACGTGGATATAACATTTGGACAAAAATACCCCTAACTAAAAATGCAACGAAGACCTGCTGCTTCGTCTTTTCGAACTCCAGGATGCTGTCTTGGAATTCAGTTTCTGTAACTTAAAACTCCAGGACGCTGTCTTGGTATTCAGTTTTTGTAACTTAAAACTCCAGGATTTTGTCCCGGAGTTCAAAGCTTAAATACAAGCTAAAATGGCACACATCCTGGAGTTCCCCTATTGACTGTCTAGATCAAACTCTTCCTAAATAAGAGATTGCAAAACTTGAACTTGGCCTTTTGTCCCAAACCCTACCTAAAGTACCAGCCACTACTAAAAGTTAGAGGCCCAACCCTAGCCCTAGTGATTAAATTAACCACTCCAAGTCAGGAAACACAATTACTCAAAGACCATTGCAGCTTATTAAATCACCAAACCATACAGCATATCCATCAAACACCAGAAACCTCTCCGTAAACATTGATAACACACTGTAGAAAATGGCACAACATAGTAAAAAAAATTACTGATGATATTGAAAGAAGCAAGGTCATTCCTGTTGAAAGAATCACACATATGTTGGTGAAGGCTAAAGGGATGGGTGGTCTTTTTATACTACTTGGGCAATCTTCACATCTTAAGCTAGCTTCTGGGGTTGAGCTAGACACCTAAGGTCTATTTCATTAACAATTTCCCCAAATGGCGGAATTAAATGCCATACGCTACTATCTTTTCCTACAGCTCACGACTGACCTTGAACTGGCCAAAAAGCTTTCTATTTGAACGGAATTCCACAATTGAGTGAAACATATATCATTGCCGTTCTTAACTGAGACTCGGGTTAAGCTCCGTCTCGGAACCTTGTGGGTTTAGGAGTAAAGCATCACGAGGTTGGTGCATCTCGTTGAGCGCGCACTACCACTAAGCTAATAGCCCGTCGTGCGAGCCTCCCACTGGGGGCCCGCTATGCCAAAAGCGAGAGAAACCCCATCCCTTTCTTTCCAGGCGGAATTAAATGCCATGGATATCAATGAGGTACAAAAAAATTACCTGCAAGTTAGCAGCATGAATCCTGCCCTTACTAACCCCCGCAGCTTGAGCAGTATGGACACCATACCTGAAAATAAATCCCTGCAGGCAACAATCTAAATTGAAAAACAGGAAACATTTACTTTACAACAAGAAAAGGACACACATTTAAGAGCATCGAATTCTACAAGCAAAAACCACAAAGGCACGGAAAAACTATCAAATATAGTCACAAGCACCAACTATCAAATATAGGTTACTTAGTTTTTACATTTAATGGAGTTTCGAACTAATTAGTAATTGTGCCAAATTAGTACTTTATCCATAATTGCATAATTCTCTGTAGAAACAATGTTCTGGCTCTTTGTACTATATTGGGCAAAAACTCTAAAAGGAGTGGACTATACTGTCAGTGCATAAAAACATACTTTATTGTCATGCTCCATATTCTCATAATGGAATAGAAATTGGCTAAGGATTGATTTTTGTTTCATTACCCCATTGTTCATTATCTTCTAATATGCCAATGCTTTTCAAAGGTGCAACCACATTCAATGAGCTTGTATGTCTCGAAAAAAGTGAAGTTAGGTTGATGACCTACTTCACGTTTGTACTTTTCATTTTTCTTTACAAATAAAAGTTGACATGTATAATGAAAAAAGAAGGTAATATGGTCTGTGTGTAATTATTAGCTGGTCAATCATTAGAAAATTAGTGAAAATAAAATCATCATTTTTATGGAGAAGAAAAACATTTTCACAACAAGATAGTCCATAGTTGTTCACTTCAATGTGATTATATTCTAGCAATATAAGTACTACATAAATACCAAGTGAATCAACTTAAATTTCAAAAAAAGAAGCTAAGTAAACGGAAGTTTTGCTTCAGGCTCACAATTAAACTAGGGAAGCCCGCGAATTTTGTGACCTAAAGTCAAACTTTAATGAAGGCCTTAACCTTTTTAAAAAAAATTATTATTATTATTATTATCATCTTATTTGAATTCTATTTTTCTAATTTTTTTAGATGCAAAGTTATTAATAATTTTCTTATAATCAATTTCTTTTAATAAGTCTTTCTCAATTGATAATATAGGTCAAATTTGTTTTCCCTTTTTACACAACTTCCCATGTAATTTTATTTTTTCACTTCACATAATTTCTTTAACTTATATATAGCCTAGTAACTGTAAAAAAAAAATAAAAAAAAAAAAGCTATGAGGCCTAAAGCAGTTGATTTACCTGCTTTAGGGAAATGCTGCCCCTGAATTAAACAAGTGTGAAGAATAGTCGTCGTCTTTTTTGCCTTTCTTGTATTACCAACTTCTTAGCCAATCCTGTAAAATAGCAACAAATATGATGATTATGATTAAATTTCTTAGCAGATTCCACCCAGAAAAGTTAATATTGCATTTAAAAGAAGATGCACTAATAAACATAGCAAGAGTTTTGTCAAGAGAGATGGTGCTATTACAATTAAGTGAAGGCAAATGGAACTTAAAATACAAGTATAATAGACATCATAAAATGTGAATAAACAGATCGATTACGAAGTAACTTGAAAGAATGACAATAAAATATGGTCAACCGAAAGCTCAAAAGTTACCTTTAATGATCAAAAATCTGCTATAACAGATTGTCTTAGTACAGAGTGACTAAGTGAAGAGGTTGATAATAAAATAGTCAACGGCGCAGAGAGAGAAAGAGAGAGTGTATGAGCTCTTAATTAGTTGCTAATGGTGGAAAAGTATCCATTTCCTTTGGCCTTGATGAAAAACATATATGGCTCCAAACTCAATGATTAATATGCATTATTAAATTTTCTAGTGCTGCTTTAATTTTACACATCCCACAAGTTAGTGTCCCCAACGGTTTTTCGTGGAAAACGACAAATTACCGGGATGATTTCACTTTAATAAAAATATTATTTGAAAATTAAAGTTGTATTTGAACATGAATATAATTTTAGGTTGTTTTTTAAGTTTTGTGAGTGATCTGAGAAAATTTTTGGAAGACAATTTTTTGGAGTTTTTCAAATTTTCGACAAATTCCAAAATGTATCTTCAAATGAAATTGGAAATTTTAACAAATACTAATTTCGAAATAAAATAAAAAAAATTCGAAAGAAAAATAAGTTTTTTGATATGTCCAAACGGGCTCTTAGACGTCTAGAGTCACAAAGGTCTTTTATATTCTTTTTTGGTATCTTATCATGATTTGCCATTTTTGAAACTAGAGAAAAAGATATTTTGTAGTGCTTCTGTCTCGATATATTGCCTTGCATGAAAAATTTATATGCGTACGTGTTATCAAATATATATTTTAATTTTTAATATAGATCACTCGAATAGTAGAGATGTATTGGTGGTGAAAAAGCGCTATACGTGGAATATGGGAATACTGACATGGCATGGCATGTGGGACAATGATACAGTCACATGTGGCTTTCTTAATTAATAGGGAAGAGAAGGCACGGGAAGAAACACCCACGAGACGAGATGGTATCGGGCCTAACAGTTTGCAAGGAATGAACAAGGCCAGAATGAATAAAGAATTAAAAGGAGGAAAGATACATTAACCGGAAGTAAGTAAGGAAAAGGAATCGGAACAGATATGAGGCATTTATAGCAATAAATACGTCAGTTATAGATATCCAAAATAATGGGCAATTAATATCACTAATGCCCATAATCAACCCAAATTATGTGGGAAAAACTGTTACTACTATATATCCCTATATAAGGACACAGAATTCTATTTGTAGAGACAGATCTGAGACAATATTGAAATATATTCTTTACTTTTCTGCTTTCTCGAAATTCTCTACCTTGACTTTGCAATTTGGCTATCAATTATTTCCTTAGTTATTCTTATTATTTTCCTTTGATATCATTGAGAAAGTGAAGTAAAACTTGGTTATCAGTAACCCATTTTCTTCTAAAATTAGATTTTGATCAAAAGGACATATTTTTCGTTAAACAAATTGGTTCAATTACCAGAAATCTGATAATATTTTCACTTTCCAAATTCACCTTTCTGATAAACAAACATGTCAACTGCTAACGACAATAACCAATTGAACCAACACGAGGGCGGAACTCCACCAATCCCTTCACTATAAGAATCTCCTCGACAGTCCCGAGAGGGAACAGATCAACATCACATACGAATGATCAACATGGGGACGAGTAGACTGCCAAGGACGGTTGAAACAATTAATTGTAGAACACGTCAACAACGCCCTTCAAGCTTTTGTTAGTGGATTTCCAGCTGCGCCACCTACTCCACATCCAAACAATACCGCGACTATAGAAAACCCACGCTCAAAACTTGCTAATTCAGGAAGCGGGGGAACTCCTAGTGAATCTCGTGATTGAAGGTCAGGTACACCAAATAATTCTGATTTACAAAGTTTGGTACTAACTTTGTAGAAGCAGCTGAAGGAGCAGAATGATCGTATAGAACAAATACCTGGCGTGCCACCCGTGATTAAAGGAGTAGATATTGATAAATATTCACAACAGCCTTGGAAGCAAAGTGCAGCACCTTTTTCGATTCCTAAGAAGTTTAAAATGCCTGATATTCCAAAGTATGATGAAACAACCGACCCACGAGATCATGTAACCGCGTTTACAACTGACGTGAAAGGCAATGGTAAAAAACTCTTAAATTAGCAAAAGAGTGAAAGAAAAAGACTAAGTAGGAAAAGTACCATGTGTCCTAACTTTCCATCTGAATCCCTATGAGAGATATTTCCAAGATCTTCTCTCCATAAGGGCAACGGATAGTAACTTCTCTACCCAAGCACGGAAGTTAAGAATCTCCACGAAAACTTCCATGGTTGCTGAAAAAGTAGGCATGGGAATACGTGAGTATCTTTTTTAGAAAGGAAAAAGACAAGGTAGAAATACTTACGTGCAAAATTCCATTTTTCTGGAAAAAGGCATGTTTTCTTCGCCCCACTGAAGCACTAGTGGAAGCAGCAACAAAGCGGGCATACCAGCCACGATCTCTGTCATCTTCAGAGCTAACTAATATTCTTTTACTTTTGGCCACAAGGGAAAAAACTCCTTCATGAAATAATTTAGGGGAGTAAAGATGAAGCAGATGACGGAAAGTAAAAGGCATAGAAGCCAAGTTTGACAAATAACGGAGGCATGCAACAACTCTCCAAATAATAGGACCAATCTGTCCTAAACGCACATTGAAGTAACGGCATAATTCAATGATCACGGGATCAATAAGAAGTTTAAAGCCTAGGGTAAAAGGATATGTACTGTATACGAAGGAATAACTAGTCTGAAATGAAGTTATTCTCTGGTTTGCACTAGGAACTAAAATTGGGAAGTCAGGTTTCCAGTAACCTTCTTTTCTAACGAGAACGAGAACGAGAACGAGAAGACTGGTAGTAATCAAAGTTGGGTAAGGGTCAACGCGATCAAGGGAAGCCATGGAAGAAACTTGACTCTTCATAGATTCACTATAAGCCACAGAGGAAAACGCTTGAGGGACAATTTCATCGACAATGGGTTCACGTAAAACTTCAATTGAATATCTCTAGAAGAAGATCTTGGGGTTATAGGAGCCCTAGGTCTAGAAGAAGACGGCTTGACAACACTACTTTGAGAGGGGAAACCACAGTTAGAAATAGAAACGAGACTACGCAACCTACCACCTCTTCTACTTCTAGTAGGTGTATTGGAAGAAACAAACTCGTCGACAATTATAACTTTGCGAGGATCAGGGGAAGACATGGTTATCTAAAGAAGAACAAGGGAAAAATACAGAAAGGTGTAAAACAAGAAGACGAAGGAGGAAAGACTTCAGAAAATCAAAGAAGGAAGAAGTATTTATAAGAAGACACGACTATTAAGGTCATCATGAAGCGTCATAATGGAACCGTCAATTCATGACTGATGCGGCTGCAGAAAAGCCCTAAAAAGCGCTGAAGAACTAAAGGAAAAATTAGCAAAAGCCACGTGGCATGATCATTAAATGGAAGTGATATGCGTCGCATAAGTTCAGAAGGAGGTATGATTACATTTGAAAAAACGGCGGCAGGGAATTCCCGCCATAAAAACTTTCCACTTCCGTGAATATTCAGTAGAGAATATTCAAGAAAGTGGGGGGACTATCTGTATTGGTGGTGAAAAAGCGCCTATACGTGAAATATTGGAATACTGACATGGCATGGCACGTGGGTCAATGATACATCAACATGTGGCTTTCTTAATTTATAGGAAAGAGAAGGCACAGGAAGAATTACCCACAATATGGTATCGGGCCTAACAGTTGGCAAGGAATGAATAAAGACATAATGAATAAAGGATAAAAAGAAGGAAAGATACATGAACCAGAAGTAAGTAAGGAAAAGGAATCGGAACAGATATTAGGCATTTATAGCAATAAATACGCCAGTTATAGATATCTGAAATAATGGGCAATTAATATCATTAATGCCCATAATCAACCCAAATTATGTGAGAAAAACCGTTACTATTGTATATCCCTATATAAGGACACATAATTCTATTTGTAGAGACATATCTGAGACAATATTGAAATATACTCTTTACTTTTCTGCTTTCTCGGAATTCTCTACCTTGACTTTGCAATTTGGCTGTCAATTATTTCCTTAGTTATTCTTATTATTGCCTTTGATATTATTGAGAAAGTGAAGTAAAACTTGGTTATCAGTAACCCGTTTTCTTCTAAAATTAGATTTTATCAAATGACATATTTTTGGTTAAACAGGACATGATGGAGTTTTCTGATTTTTTGTCCCTTAAAATACGATTTTTTTTATATTTAAATTATTTTTGGAACTAGATTATCCTAAAAAAGGATTAATCGTACAAATTTAACATAATACGAGTGACTGAATGATTTAAAAGCTACTGATTCTTTAAATTTAATTTAAAAGTACAGTATTTAATTAGTTGAAGGTCAAGAATACTTATCCAAATATCACAAAGCCTAGAATAATGGAGTAGTTTGACAAAAAAAAAATGTAGTACTAGTAATTTATCAACAATATTCTCCGGAACTAAAAGCACAAGCTTCCCTCGTTTAAAAGGAAAAGAAAGCACCCGGATCATGATCCGCGTCGAAAGTGTAACTCCAATCATTGCCGTTCGTCCATTTGGTTTAAAATCCGACGGTCCAGTTCCACCCGCGCCGAAAATTTCCCCAAAAGTCTCAAAATTTCATCTTCCTTCCTCCACATTCCACACATCCATCTTCTTTCCCTATATATTCAGTAACCCTTCAACTCTTTCCCTACACAAAATCACAACTTCTACACCATTCTCAAGCTTTTCCACTCTTACAAAAATCCTTTAAAAATGGCAAGAACCAAACAAACAGCACGTAAATCCACTGGAGGAAAGGCACCAAGGAAGCAACTCGCAACAAAAGCCGCCAGAAAATCAGCTCCGGCAACCGGAGGAGTGAAGAAGCCCCACCGTTTCCGTCCAGGTACAGTGGCACTTCGAGAGATCCGTAAGTATCAGAAGAGTACTGAACTTCTGATCCGAAAACTCCCATTTCAGAGACTGGTAAGAGAAATAGCACAAGATTTTAAGACTGATTTGAGGTTCCAGAGCAGTGCTGTGGCGGCGCTTCAGGAAGCAGCAGAGGCGTACTTGGTGGGTTTATTTGAGGATACCAACCTGTGTGCTATTCATGCTAAGAGGGTTACTATTATGCCCAAGGATATTCAGTTGGCTAGGCGGATTAGAGGTGAAAGGGCTTAGTGTATTTTTGTTTGCAGTTTGGGTTTTGTTTTTAGGTTGTCTTTTTGCTGTAATGTAATGAAAGATTTGAAAATGAAAATCTGGAAAAGATTGCTCGTTGATGGGAAAGTGTTAATTTCTTCAGCTAACTATTTAATCTTCCCTTATTTTAGTCCGAGTTTTGCTAGTGAGTACTGTGATAATATGAATTAAAATTTATGATTCCGTTAGAATGTCATTTTGAACTCACTTTTTCCTCTGCTAATTTGTTGGGCGAATTCAAAAGTTTTCTTTTTGTTTTAGGGTATGATAATATAATCTCAATATTTTCTACAGCTGATTAGATTCTGCTAACTTAATACCTACTGAACTCTCACTAACTAAAACAATCATCTTCAACTGGAATAGAACTGAGATAATAATCTATTGTATGCAGTCCTTTTAGAGGTCGTTTGGTTTGAATTACCCTTATGCCTATTGTTTTTTATTTACTGATTGGTATGTTATATTAAAAAAAATCAGTAGCATTGCATAATTTTTAAAAAGAAGTTTGTTCACAAAAATACTCTCCATCTAAATCAGCCTCCATCTTCTTGTTCCTTTATCCATTGATGTACGTCAATTTCCAATTCTTACATTAACAGGTATTAAATAATTTTTTGAGGCTCTAGTTTTCAATTGTTTAAATTATATATGCTGATTTCTTCTTCTAAATCTTTTTCCTAACTTTAATCCCTGTTTCCTTCAGATGTAAGATAGCTAATTGCCATGTGTAATACTACTGATTTTTTTGTCTTCTCAATTTTCATAGGATTTGTTGCGATTAAAAAAAAAAAAAATCCACATTAGAGGTTCAAACCAAGATCCACTAGTTGGCCAGAAAGACATAACCAAAACTATAGAATTTAGAGGCATCAAAAGCATAGTTAAGCTAAAAAGAGAAATTGAAGAATTGTCAGAGTAGTAATATAATTACATATGCACTTAACATTTACACTAGAATAAAGCTATTTAACACACATTAGTTACACAAAAAATATAGCATTCTCGGGCCCACCAATCATAAACAAAAGAGTATGGACATAACCCGAGGTATCAAAAATAGCGCTACAATTTAATTTTAAAGTTGTTAGTCGAGCAAAAACTATCAAACTAGTGCCACCACATATACAGAACTTTACCATACTTAATAGTTTACCATTGACAATCATGAACATCATTGTTTGGCATTCAAGTTCACCCATACGTAAAAACAATTCCATCTTTCTGACGTCTTCATAGAGAATCATTGTAGCTTTGATACGTTCTTGTACAGAACACAACTCAAATGCGGGAGATTTAATGATGGGATAAATTTCACCACGAATATCGATCGGTCACGATCCCCAATCTCATCAATCAAGGCACCCATTCTTTTATCTTGACTTTCAATAAAGTTTTTCATAACTTCCGTCATACCCTTAAGAAATGTCTCACTAGAATCCTCCACAACCCTTTTCCTTTTCTTGCTTTTCTCTTTTTCATTAAAATTAGAAGAGGACCTATTAGCATGCTCACCTTGTTTATGATTTTGTTGGAATCCTGCATGTTCATTTTCATATGCTCCAGCACATTCATGTATGATGCTCTAGTATCATTCTTTAGTAAAACTAGGTGCAACATAAGCATTTTCAGCTTCTCCAGTAGCTATATTAGGTCCATCACCAACATCATCTTCTTCTTCTTCATCAACATCAATTGGCCATCCTAAGCTCATGTCATTAGAAAGTCCTGAAGCTTGACTCTTTAGAATATCCTCAGTAGCAGCTAGTGGCCTTTCTGCGAACAACTCCCGTTGCTCTATCCTTGCCAAAAATTTCCTCCCAATCCTCAAACATTGGTCATTTATGAGAACAACTCTCAAGCACTCATTGAAAGCTTGACTTACGCTCCAACCCGATCTAACATAGTCAACCTTTTTTAATCTATTCTTCTCATGATGAGCCAAGACATTTAAGAACACTGCTAACATTTTACTACTTAGACATATTTTTACTATCAGTCAAACCTCCAATTTCCTTAGTTAAGAGAACTAAAGTGTGAAAGGAATTTCTATCCATTCTTAACTTATCAATACATGCAATATTACTGTCATGTATGATACAATTCAAATGAGACATAATTTTAGGAATTCGAACACTCATACGGTACCTAATCACACGCCTATTTCTATGTTGTCTTTTTATAGAATGACCATAAATAGTCATGAAAAGAATTAATATACAAAAAATTTCAATTAGAAAAAGAAATCTATGAGCAAAAGTTTATAATTTTCAAGCCCATAAAGAGAAACAAATGAACCCAACGAATATTTGAAACGAATATTTGAAAAGAAGCTAAACTAAGATTTCATAATCAACATAAAGAGAGAAGGGCTAATAAATGGTAGAAGACAATCCACAACTGTGATTTTTACAAATTGCAGCTCTTTCACACATAGCTAGTACTCTTTCATATATTGCAGCTCTTTTGGCACTACATATTGAGTTTGAAAGGCTATGATTTTCCTCAATTATTTGCTAAATCAAATTCAGCAAAACAATTACGTAGCATTCATAAGAGATCAGATTTTTACTATTTTGGTAGAGAAGAGGACTGTACCCAAATTATGCAACAAAGAACTGAAAAATAATAACAAGAAAGAATAAGAGAAATAGGTTTTGATAGAAGTTTTAATCTAGTGAGAAAAGCAAAATGGAAGATAATGTCAAAGTTGTTCTTCAATCGCTACAACATAGCTGCTGCATCCAAAGAAGAGAAGAAATCTTCCCAAGAGCCGAGAAATTTGTAGCGGCGTTGCTTTACCAATGTTGGGTAAAGAATGGGAAAAGTGATGTAGAAAAATAGTTTGAGGACCTTAGGGCTACTTTGGTGAATTTCGCTATTTTGTGGTGGGATAATAATCCCAGCATTAATTATCCCACCTCCTGAGAGGTATAAGTTATCACGATATTAATTTTAATACGGGAATAACTTATCCCAAGTTTGGTAACCAAACAAGGTATAGGTGGTACTAAATTTTTATACCAGCACTATTTTTACTTATCCCTCGTACCAAACGAAACCTTAATGTTTATAGCACTAGGCAGGGGAGATTACTTCTTTCAAGATCTTGAAATGGAGGGCGGAGATCAGCATCCAAACCTCATTTCTGGAATTCACTTTGTTGCTTGAATAGTGGCAGTAAGATGTGATGAATATTCTAATCCAATGATAATATTATAGCCAGAGGCTCTGTAAATTCGGGTATAAGGCTTTCCTTAATGGCAATCAATGTCAGTAGTTCTATCTCAGACGAGTTTCCAATCATTCAGAGCACATGCGACTTCCACTGGAGCAAACTACAGATGTAAAACTTAATTGATGAAGCTCTCCCACTGAAAAAGGAGGATCAGCTCAACCTATGCATTTAACATGCAAAATTCCCTGGTTAAGGAAAACCCCTATGTAAGCAACAACACGTAGAAACCCTTCATATCCGAGAGCTAATAGTAACAGCCAATATATATTATGGTCAGAATCCGTATTATCCTCTTTTTTTTTTTTTTTTTTTTCCTGAATTCTGATAAATAGCCATGTAATTTTCTTTTAAACAGAATTATATATAACTGCATTTCTGACAGCAAGTACTTGTTTCACCAAACAAGTATATAAGGTTCACTCACAGTTAACTTCTCAAACAGAAACTTATGATGGGGGAAAGATAGTAAGCTCGAAGTCTTCGTAACTAATGTTATCTAAAGCCCAGGTGTTAAAAACAGATATGGTTAAGCATCAAATTCACAGGTTTGAGCATGGTTTCTATGTCTCAGAATTTGAAGGCCAATAATGAAAGTGGTACTCAAGGTGAACAGGAGTCTGGATAACAAGACTCCAAGGAGTCTTTTGTGGCGAATACAAGAAAACTCTAGCTTTCGTTCCATGTTTTTAACAAAATTGCACTCATTCAACCCTCCTCTTTCCCTGCACAGCAAAGAAAGAGAGAAAGTCAGGCTCCTAATTTCAAGGTCTTGATGAAAAAGTTTATATTCATCACTATTTCTCCAACGTGTACAAGTCTGCTAGCATATGAAATACATAGGCTCCATAGCAAGAAGCAAACAACAGAATGAAGGAAAAGATATCAAGGAATTCGAAGTCATTATAACGATGTCACCTCTTTTCCAGTGCCCGGCGCCAAAACCCACTGGTCGGCACAGTAATGGGAGAGAGCTAGAGAGGATTAACGGGAAATGGGTCAATCTTGCTAGGAATGGGCAGGAGGAGCTACAACCAATTTCCTTAAATATACATGTATCATCAATTTGTAAATTTCTACAGTATTAAAAAGAGGAAAGCAATCTTTTGACTGGAAATGCACATGATCTTGTTGGCAGGCAAGTCTAGCTTTTCAAGAGGAGATTCAGATTCAATAACAATAATTGCTAAAATGGATACATCCAGTAATTGTCATTTCATTGTTTGCAATGCCTTAAGAATCTTATGCAATATGCTGCTATAACATACCTAGTGAAGATTACCCGAGGAAGATAAATAGCCCAAATTCAGATATTATCCTTTCTATTTATGAAGAAGCATCATAAATGGATAGATTTCAAATAGCAAGGACATTTGATGCTAGCACAAGAAAGATGCATCAATCTCTTTGACATTATTAGACTTAGATCCTCTTCTCACACTTGTGCCATCTTCTTCATGATTTAGGGGCTAGGATGTTTCAAGAAGAATCTTTCAATTGGAACTAAAAGCATCGAAACAAGATTAAAATAACAACGTTCAAACCTACGCTTTTCTTTTAAAAGGAACTCTTTGGAAAAATATATAAGATTATATCTACACCTAACTAAACTGAGAGAAGTAACAAACTTTCCATCCCCCCCCCCCCCCCCCCCCCCAAACCCCCCAAACAAAAACTCGACGGAAAAATACTTCAGTACACAGTGACAGATCACATTTTCAGTTTGATCAGTAGAGTATAACCTCTGGATTGTGTCTGTCATAGCCCCAAGTTTTGGTAAATACAAATTGAAAAGGCCTCAACTTTTACATCTACAGATGCTCAGGAATGCTGATTTAGTGGAATCCTACATGAAGAATCTACTATAAATCACATGGTTATACCTTTGCTATATATACCCATACTTCAAACTTGATCCGAGTTTTTACTTAGGAAAAAAAAAAAAGATACGTTTCATTAAGAATGACACGAAGCATATAAAATATGAAGATGGTGTGAAATGAACTATTCCCCACTTGTGAGAATTCACTGGTTTTTTTGTTGTTGAAGGTGTGTAATGAACTATGCAAGTGGCATAAAATCTCTTTATCCTTCTATTTCCTGAGACGAGAAAATTGAGTCCTTAAGTCTCATGACCTTTCAACGGCAAAAGACAGGTGTACAAAATAAATTGAGCAGATTACCTGCTGATATATATCATCAATCAGAATTGGCCAATCTTTCTTTTAAAACAAACTAGAAAAGGAACGAAAGAAAGGAGTTGATGTTAACAGTTTCTTTTGGGTCATCCTCTAAGATTTTCTTGGGTAGGGCAACAGGGAGAGACATAAGGAGATAACATAAATAATCTAGATTAATCAGTATATAAGGCAATAGCAAAGGATATTTAACTTTATAAATTTTGGTGCTCATAGCAACATATAACTCCCTAAGGCTCAATTGCCTATGGACATAATAAGATCTGCATGTAATACTGATAAACCTGTATCACTGATGTTAGTATGGGTATGTTACTACTTCCGTTGCTTATGGAGCATTGTCATCAAACAGTACTTTGTAAAACCGCTTCCTCTCTTCTGGATCAAATATGCCGCCTAGATCTCCTCCTCCTTCCTTATCTTGTTCTGATGTTTCATCGCTTTGGTTCCTTCTTTTCTCTGGCTTTGGCATTATCATGCCTTTATTCCTCTTCTTTTCTAAATTCAATAGGTAATGTCTGCGATTATATTCATGGAGTCCCTCCTGCATTAATTCTCCAAACTTCTCCTTAACAACAACAAGAGGGTCCTTTTCGATCAGTTCTGACCCATTATATGCTTCCCTGAGGAGAACTGTATAGGTCTGGTATCTGTTAGAAACATAGAATATTCCAGGATGTTTGAGCAGAAAAACATTTAATTTCTCTGGTAAACATAATTCCCTTCTAAAATGGCCCAATTTGAAAATTGATGCCTTTTTCCACAAGGTCAATGACAGTAATTCATGCACTACCCCCACGGTTCTCTTGTCCATTTCCTTTGAGCCCTCCACTAAACCATTAAGTCCCAAATAAGGTGAAATATATGGAGTAGAATTAAAGTCTTCAAATCTTTCCCATGATTTGACCCAAGTCGGAGGCAAAGAGCACGGGAAACCTGGCTCTCGACCATCCTTCATGGCCTTTCTTTCGATTGCAGAAACAGCTAAATCAGGCTTCCAGGCTGTGAGCTCAATCTCCATTGAACTCCGTCTCCCGGTGTGGTTAACAACTCTAAATATTTGAGGGTACTTGGGTACAATCCTGAGCAAATAATCATCAGGAAATCCAAAATTCCTCCTCAACTCGTTAAGTTTCATAACATTCAGCCTTCGATCACGGCTCATCATCAACAACTTTGTTAATCGCTCAGCATATATCGGTTCCTGCATATCCTTAACAGACTCTTCCTCTTCAGTCAAAAACATCATTCTTTTAGTCAGCCCACAATAGTACTCATCATTCTCAAGGTAGACTTCAAAGCAACAAGGATACTTTTTTAGCCAATTTAGAGCTTTGCCTTGAAGATCAAGAGTCTTGAACTTCTTCTGCAGGTATTTTACTGATGCAACCTGGTTAGGACATCTCATAACAATGTTCTTAATCTGATTATTCACTATCCATCGACGGTTTCTATGTAATGCAGCTTCAAGATCTGGATCTTTCTTCATTGACCAAAGAGAAAACCTTCGCCGAATACGAAGACTAAACATTGCATCCCACAAACTCAAGTACCCATTTCTCTGGCTTTTCACATAAATCTGAGTTGCCATTCCTAATCAGCACTTACATATATACCAACTAGTAGGGGCGGATGTACATATGCAGTATGAGATGCGAGTTCGGTCGAACATAGTAATTTTGGCTCACTCTTATATGTACAAGTATCAAATTTCGAACCCAGTAACTCAAATGGCCAGTGGGTTCAGTGCGTTCCCGAACCCATAAAGTTCAAATTTTGGATCAGATTATTACGGACTCAAAAAAGTAAATAAAATCAACATGACTTGTCTTTTAAGCTCTTATTTAAGAACCCCATTAATTTAAATAGTAGAATAACATCAAAACATCAACCAGATACTCTGCCACTACTGCCACGGAGAACATATGAAATCAAATTAGTTTCACTTGAAGGCTACTGTATATTGAACCCAATTGCTCAAATTTGTAGAATCATATGAAAATATGCAGCAAAGATGAATTCTTGCTGGCTAATAAGAAATGAGGATGTCAGTAGATTTATCAATCAACTCAAATTTTATTTAACGGACCTTTATAAGGAAGGAAAAGCATAAAGCAATTCTTCAGCAATTCTCAGAAGGAGACTTCAATTTTCTTATGGGGCGGCTTTAAGAACAGACATTTTCATTCGTCTATCTCTTTCTTGTTTTGCCTCACACACCTCGAACAACATCATCGTACGTCTTTTGACAAACTACAGAGCAGAGATTTTCTTCTACCGTACTACTTAAAATCCCTTCTATTTCGGCTATCTTAATTCCTAATTTAGACGTATGGATGGCAAACGGAGCGGGTCAAAGCGGATCTGGTGAAGTTTTATCGGGAAAGTACATAAATAGCCATTTTTAGGGCTGTTATTTAGGGATTAGCCACATGAAATTTGAAATAAATTTTTTAACTTCAGGACTTTATATCCTGAAAAATTGAACTTGAAAACTAAAATACAGGACACACTGGCTAATTGCTAAATAACAACCTCTAGAATGACTACCTAGTGTCATTTTTACAAGTTTTGCGAGAATGGGTAAAAATAGCACAGTTTAACCAGTTTTCGGACCGGTCATCAAAAATAGCCAGCGTTTACCAAGTCAATGAAAAATAGCCACTATTTTGCTGCAACAGAGACCGGTCCAGCATAATATACTGGAGTTCGGTGCACCTGTATATGAACTCCAGCATATTATGCTGGAACTCCAACACACGGAAAGTTCCAACATAATATACTGGAGATTCGAGCACTTATGTATGAACTTCCAGCATATTATACTGGACCGGTATACTTTGTTGGAACTCCAGTATATTATGCTGGAGTTCTAGTGTATTTATGCTGGAACTCCATCATATTATGCGGGAGTTCTACCATATTTATCCTGGAACTCCAGTATAATATGCTTGAGTTCATGTATAATTATGCTGGAACTCCAGCATAATATACTGGCGTATTTTTTGGGTTTTGAACAGTGTTTTCGCTCAAATTTATCTTTATATAAAAAGTGGCTAAATTTCAATTACTTTTGAAACTGGCTATTTTTGAACCACCACTTGTAAATCTGACTATTTTTAAATTTCTCTCCGAAAATGGGGCCGAGCGAACTTTCATGGTTTCCTTTTTTTGAGGAATTTACACATAATACAACCTTCTTAAAACTAATTTAAAAGAATTACAGTTGCTTTCAGAAAATTACATAAAATATAATTTTTTATAATTTTTTACTTTTTAATTAAATCATATACAACTTTTCATATCCCTTAAATATCTCCATTAAAGCCACTTAAATAGGAAACTCAAATCATTTTTGAGTATTCAACCTATTTTAAACTTATCAACTACTCTCTCTGTCTCCAATATACGTTGTTTTGCCATGCTTAGGTGGAGAAATCATTTTTATCTTTCTCTTCCACAAGCTCATAGGCATAACATTATTTTTTGTTTTTACTAAACTTTTTTCTTTGCCAAAATTGCCTAATCACGAACTTATTTTTCAGTCTCCACTAATCTATTCTTTCTACGAAAAATGTTCAAAAATACCCATGAACTATGATTTTTGGATTAAAAATACCCTTCTTCCATCTATTGAATTAAAAAAAGCCCATAAGTTTTTTCCGTGGGTTAAAACTTAAAACTGCCTTTCAGCTTAACAGAGCTGATGTGGGTCTTCAAGTGAGTTACGTGGCACAGTGTTATTGGTCCAGCTAGATTAACTTACCCATCATATATCCGACCCATAATATAATACCCGACCCAAAGTTAATACCCGAATACTAATTAAACCAAAACCCACCCAAATTACTCATTCTTCTTCTGTGCAGCTAGGGCTCCAAAGTTCCTGCTTTTTATTCCTCTTCTTTCTTCTTCCTCTTCAATATTCCCTCTTCTTTCCCATGCTAGATTCTCTGATTAAAGTAAGTATTTATATTTTTGGTATGTAAAGTTCTGGGGTTTTGAAATTTTTGGTTGTTTGACTTTTATCTATTAAAAAATGGAATCTTTGACTGTTTTTAGGCTTTGTTTATAGTTTATTGTATGTAAAAGCTATAAAATTATGGTGGTGGGGTTTTTATTTCAATACATTATCGTCCCTTGTTTGTCTTATGCCATTGATTCTTGCGTATATTAATGCTTTGAATATAACTTAACGTGCTTTCTTTTTTGTGTTTTATGCCGCATGTGGTCTTTGCAGAATGGTTGAAAAAATAGATTTGATTTTTAATTATGGGTCAGTGGGTGAGAAAACCACAGCCGGTATACAGTAAAAAACTTATTCACGTGTGGAGAAGTTACGAAGCAGATTTTTTGTCTTACATTGATATTTATAAAGAATTCATGAGTGAGAAGTTAGGGTATATTGAGGTGAAGCAGCTTTTACTGATTGGACCATCTGGTAGATATTATGTGGTAGTAGGAGATGAAGGTGTTAGAGCTCTCCAAAGTTTACTTTCAGATCAGTTTTAAATTTTGAACTTATTTGCGGTAGACAAATATGAAGAAGATATCGTGTCTGTTCCGAATATTATTCACTTCCATGAGACTTATAGTGTTAATGTAGAACCTGGAACAGATTGTGATCGTAGTGAGGATGATGTGGATGATAATTTTTTGTCTAGTGAAGAAGATGATAGAGAAGAAAGGTTGGAAGTATTCAAAAAGCAAAGGACACTTGGTATCACTGAAAAGCTTGAAGAGTACAAGGTTTTGGAGAAAGGTATGTCCTTTAAAAATCAAAAGCTGCATTGCGTAGAGTACAACATTACATCACGCCAAAATAACTTTCATTTAAACACCAATCTATATCATTACAAGCAGAAAAATCTGCATTTTAACACCAAAATAGCAACATGAGACTACCAAAAACTGGAGTACTACATAGCAGATTTGTACTGCATTTAAAAACCTGTGATGACCCAAAATGTCATCACTTGTTTTTAAATTTAACTCTGTATTTCCGAGGCCTTGAGAACCTCTTTTAGCCTCCCCTCGATTTGCGTGCGCAGTTCGGGCGCGTAGCCGAAAAGCTTAAATACGAAAATCTGTGAAAAATGGTAAAAATTGGCTATAAAATGAGTTAATTTGACTTCGGTCAACATTTTGGGTAAACAGACCTGGACCCGTGACTTGACGGTCCCGAAGGGTCTGTAGAAAGATATGGGACCTGGACGTATGCCCGGAATCGGATTCCGAGGTCCCATGCCCGAGAAATGAATTTTTAAAGGAAATTGTTTTCTGAAATATGTTTAAGGAAATTTGAAATGAAATTTGATTAGAACGTGTTGGTATCGGGCCCGTATTTTGGTTCCGGCGCCCGGTACTGGCCTGATTTAAGATGTTTCTGTAAAATTTGGTGAAAAACGGACGTCGTTTGACGTGATTCGGACTTGAATTGCTAAAGTTGATGCTTTAAGAAGTTTGAGAAAAATGCTTTGATTTTGAGGTTTTATTTGTTGATAATGATGTTATTTTGGCGATTTGATCGCACGGATAAGTTCGTATGATGTTGTTGAGTTAGTACGTGTGTTTGGTTAGGAGCCCCGAGGGCTCGGGTGTCTTTCGGATGTGTTTTGGGAAGTTTTGAGTTTAAGAAAAGTTGCAGATTTTCTGCAGTCAGTGCCCAGGGATTTTACCCTTTGCGTTCGCGTGGTACCACTCGCGAACGCGGAGCCTTGGGGGATTTCTCATCGCGAACGCGACCTGTGTGACGCGAATGCGTAGGGTCATGGGGGAGGGGTCACCATTTGTGCATCGTGAACGCGACATTTGGTCCGCAAACGCGAGGGCTCGAGAAGCTAAAGCTTCGCGAATGCGAGCCTGTCTACGCGAACGCCAAGGCTGCCCAGCCTGACCTATCACGAACACGAAGGGCAATTTTGCCCAGTTATTTTAAAGTCCCAAAACAGAACCCATTACGGATTTTCGTAAAATTTCATAAACCCTTTCTTCTCCAAAGCTCCTAGGCGATTTTTGAAGCACTTCTTCACCAAAGCTTCTTGGGTAAGTAATATTTAACTTGTTTCTTTTATTTTCCATTAACACCCACTAGAGTTCTAGGCCTAAAACATGTAATTAAGGGTAGGAAATTAGGGATTCGGGTAGAACTAGGAATTTTTGATTAATGGTGATTTAGACCTCGTTTTGGGGTCGAATTCTGAAAATAATATATTTGGGCTCGTGGGTGAATGGGGGATTTGATTTTGATCCGAACCTCGTGTTTTGACCAAGCGGGCCGGGGTCGATTTTTGGATTTTTGGGAAGAATGATTGGAAAGCTATAATTAGGCATTGGATTCAAATTATTTAGCATTTATTGATGTTATGAAGTCATTTATGTACAGATACAATTGATTTGGAGCCGAATTCGAAAGGAAAGGCAGTAATTGGGGATTGAGTTGGCCGTGAAGTTTGAGGTAAGTATTTGGTCTAACCTTAGCTTGAGGGATTAGGAGTTGAGTCTTATTTCCTATGTGGTAATTGTTGAGTACGACGTATAGGCATGGTGACGAGTATTTATACGTTGGTGTCCAGCATGCTCGTGAGTCTTTATATTGTGATTATCATGACTTCGTTGTATCTTTCATGCCTTGGTGATGGTTTCTAATTGTTGTATAAAGTTTGTGGAAAGAATTGTGACCTATGAACCTTGAGGAGCGTTGGCTCATGTTGTATAACGAATTGTGAAAGTATAAGTGACAACTGAACTTTTAGAACATTGGCTCGAGTTGTGAAATGAACTGTGAAGGTAAAAGTGATAATTGAACCTCTAGAGCATTGGCTCGAGTTGTGAGGTGAATTGTGAAGTGAAGTGAGAAAGAGAAGAGATCATTATGTTGTCACCCTTTCGGGCTATTGTTGGTTTATTCGTTATCTCCCTTGTCGGGATGTGGATGTTATTGATGTTGGTCCCTTGCCGGGATTCTTGTTGCAAATTTTCTTTATTTCCTTACCCTATTGTTTGTGATTGTTGTTTGGATGAGGAAGAGCGTAAAACACAAAGGGTGATGCTGTGCATTGTTTGTTTCGTGAGGAAAGAGTGTAAAGCTCGAAGGGTGATGCCGTGCCGCACGATGTACCATTTCGTGCCTATTATATTGATTTCATGGTGAGGAAAGAGTGTAAAGCACGAAGGGTGATGCCGTGCCGCACGATGTACTATTTGGTGCCTATTATATTGATTCGTATGGTGAGTACGAGAGTAAAAGCACGAAGGGTGATGCCGTGCACTTGTCCTTGATTTCCCTGATTCTTGCTGATAATTGAGTTACATTGTCCTTTACGTTTATTTGCTGATTTTCTGTTGTTACTTGACGTTATTTCGAGGTTATAGATTTCCTTATCCTATTTGCCTTGTGATTGTTGTTTGGGTGAGGAAGAGCGTAAAGCACGAAGGGTGATGCCGTGTATTGTTTTGGTGAGAGAGAGTACAAGCACGAAGGGTGATGCTGTGCACTTGTCTTTGATTTCCTAAATTTTATTGATCGTTGTGTTACGGTTTATCTACACTAAATTGCTGGCTTCCTGTTGATACTTGTTGTACCCCGCAGCATGATTTTCCCTTCCTACTTTCAATTAAACCGTGGTGATCCTCATACTTATTTGTTGCTCTTCTGATACTATTCGGTGTTTCCCCGCAGCATGTTTTCCCCCTCCCATCCTTACTTCCTTATACTTGCTTTACTTTTCGCTGTATATTATATAACTGCATAGATTTATTTGATAGTCTGGTCCTAGCCTCGTCACTACTTCGTCGAGGTTAGGCTAGGCACTTACCAGCACATGAGTCTGTTGTGCTGATACTATACTCTACACTCTTTTGTGTAGACCCCAGTGTTGTAGACTTCGGACCGCGGTGGGATTGTTGATACTTGCTCATCAGGCGACCCGAGGTAGTCCTGCAGGCGTCCACAGGTCTTGGCGTCTTCTTCTACCTACCGTTCCTGTTTCATTTCCCTTATATTCTAAAACAGTGTATTATTATTTCTTCAGACTTTGTATGTAGTAAATATTAGACCGTCTGTGGCACCGTGATACCAGATTTTGGGTGGTTAAGGATTTAGTATTTGAATTAGTTATAGTTTTCATATATTTTATCGTTGTTTTCTACTTGAATTTAAACTTTAGCTATTATCATGTATTCGCTTTATAATTGTTAAAAAAAGAAATAATTGGTTAATGAAGTATCTGAACTAAAGGTTTGGCTTGCCTAGTTCACATTAGTAGGCGCCATCACGACTTCCAAGGGTGGGAAATTCAGGTCGTGACAAGTTGGTATCAGAGCTCTAGATTACATGGGTCTCGCAGTTCACAAACATGCTTAGTAGAGTCTGAGGGATCGGTACGGAGACGTCTGTATTTACCCTCCAGAGGCTACAGAGTTAGGAAATGTTTCACTTCTATTCTTCCTTGTCGTGCGATTTTGTTCTCTCAAATGCTAAATTGAAACCTCTACTCTTGTCCTTTTGCGAATGGTGAGGTCATGTATCGCTTCTTCAGCCGAGCATCAGGTCAGATTGGTGATAGATCAGCTACGTCTTCGGAGGCCTTGTGGAGGTTGGATAAGTTTCACCAAGCTCTTCACTACTACTTTCTGCGGTGCATCTTCTAAGGATCTCCAATATTGTCTAGACAGTTGTCATGAGGTTCTAGAAACATGGGGATAGTTGAGACCAGTGGGGTCAATTTTGCTACTTTTCGCTTGTCTGGATCCGCCAAGACTTGGTGGAGAGATTACTGCTTGACTAGACCAGCCGGATCGTCAACTTCGACTTGGGAGCAGTTCACGCAGCTATTTCTGGAGAAGCTTATCCACATCACTCAGAGAGGGGTATTAGAGGGGGAGGTAGAGGTATTAGAGGTGGAGGTAGAGATGCTAGAGGTGGAGGTAAAGGTATTAGAGGTGGAGGTGCAGTTATTGTTCTGGTTTGTGGTAGAGAAGCTTCGATTTTATTTTGCGCCGTATCTGGTCATGCCTAGTGATTCTTTGAGTGCCCATGTTTATGTGTCTACGCCGTTGGGTGATTTTATTGTGGTGGATTGCGTCCATTGTTCATGTATAGTGGTTATTGGAGGTCTTGAGACTCGTGTAGATTTGCTTCTTCTGGACATGGATGATTTCGGTGTTATATTAATGGACTGGTTACCACCTTACGACGCTATCTTGGACTGTCATGCCAAGACTGTGACCTTAGCCTTACCGGGTTTGCCTCGTTTAGAGTGGAGAGGGACTCCTGTTCATTCTACCCGTAGTGTTATCTCGTATGTGAAGGCTCGGCGAATGGTCGAGAAAGGGTGTTTGGCCTATTTGGCTTATGTTCGCAATTCTAGTGCTGAGGTCCCTTCTATTGATTCCGCGCCCGTTGTTCGTGAGTTTCTTGAGGTGTTCCCTTTCGACCTGCCGGGTATGACACCCGACAGGGATATTGACTTTTGCATTGATTTGGCTCCGGGCACTCAACCCATTTCTATCCCGCCGTATCGTATCGCCCCGCCTGAGTTGAAAGAGTTAAAGGAACAGTTGCAGGACTTGCTTGAGAAGGGTTTCATTAGACCCAGTGTTTCTCCTTGGGGTGCGCCGGTGGTGTATGTTAAAAAGAAGGATGGGTCGATGCGAATGTGTATTGATTACCGGTAGTTGAACAAGGTTACAATCAAGAATAAGTATCCATTGCCGAGGATTGATGATTTGTTTGATCAGCTTCAGGGTGCCAAGGTATTTTCGAAGATTGACTTGGGATCTGGCTACCATCAGTTGAGGATTAGGGCATCCGATGTCCCTAAGATAGCTTTCCGCACTCGGTACGGGCATTATGAGTTCTTGGTTATGTCATTCGAGTTGACAAATGCCCCAACAGCTTTTATGGATTTGATGAACCGAGTGTTCAGGCCTTATTTGGATTCGTTCGTGATAGTCTTCAGGATGATATTTTGATATATTCCCGCAGCCGAGAGGAGCACGAGCGGCATTTTAGAGTGGTTCTTCAGACTTTGAGGGATAGTCAGTTGTACGCCAAGTTTTCGAAGTGTGAGTTCTGGTTGAGTTCAGTTGTATTCCTGGGTCATGTTGCATCAGTAGAGGGTATTCAGGTTGATCCGAAGAAGATTGAGGCAGTCAAGAACTGGCCTAGACCAGCATCAGCTATAGAGATTCGGAGTTTCTTGGGATTGGCAGGCTACTGTCGTCGGTTCGTGGAGGGGTTTTCATTTGTCGCAGCCTCGATGACCAGGTTGACCCAGAAGGTGGCCCAGTTCAGGTGGTCGGACGAGTGTGAGACGAGCTTTCAGAAGCTCAAGACAGCTCTAACTACGGCACCCGTGTTGATTTTGCCCACAGGTTTAGGGCCTTATACAGTTTATTGTGATGCTTCTCGCATTGGACTTGGTGCAGTGTTGATGCAGGATGGCAAGGTCATTGCCTATGCTTCGCGACAGTTAAAGATTCATGAGAAGAACTATCCGGTTCATGATTTGGAGTTGGCAGCCATAGTTCACGCATTGAAGATTTGGAGGCGTTATTTGTATGGCGTGACATGTGAGGTGTTCACGGATCACAAGAGTCTTCAGTATTTGTTCAAGCAAAAGGAGTTGAATTTGAGGCAGAGGAGATGGTTGGAGTTGTTGAAGGATTATGATATCACCATTTTATATCATCCGGGAAGGCCAATGTGGTGGCCGATGCTTGAGTAGGAAGTCAGCCAGTATGGGCAGTCTTGCTTATATTCCGGTCGGGGTGAGGCCGCTTGCCTTGGATGTTCAGGCTTTGGCCAATCAGTTCGTGAGACTGGATGTTTCTGAGCCTAGTCGTGTGTTAGCTTGCACGGTTGCTCGTTCTTTATTATTGGAGTGTATCCGCGATCGGCAGTATGATGATCCCCATTTGTGTGTCCTTAGAGACACGGTGCAGCACGGAGGCGCCAGGCAGGTTACCTTAGATGATGACGGAGTTTAAGGATTGCAGGGTCGAGTTTGTGTGCCTAATGTGGATGGGCTTTGAGAGTTGATTTTGGAGGAGGCCCATCGTTCCCGGTACTCTATTCATCCGGGTGCCGCGAAGATGTATCAGGATTTGCGGCAACATTACTGGTGGCGTAGAATGAAGAAGGATATCGTTGCATATGTGGCTCGGTGTTTGAATTGTCAGCAGGTTAGGTACGAGCATCAGAGGCCTGATGGTTTATTTCTGAGGATTGAACTTCCCGAGTGGAAGTGGGAGCTATGGACTTCGTTACTGGACTCCCGTAGACTCGGAAGGAGTTCGACGCAGTATGGGTCATTGTTGATAGGCTGACCAAGTCAGCACATTTCATTCCTATGGCATACTCCTATGTTTCTGAGAGGTTAGCTGAGATCTACATTCGGGAGATTGTTCGCCTTCAAGGTGTGCCCGTATCTATCATTTCAGACCGGGGTACGCAGTTTACCTCGCATTTTTGGAGGGCAGTTCAGCGAGAGTTGGGCACACGGGTTGAGTTGAGCACAATATTTCATCCCTAGACGGACGGACAGCCTGAACGGACTATTTAGATTTTGGAGGATATGCTCCGAGCTTGTGTCATTGACTTTGGAGGCTCGTGGGATCAGTTTTTTTTGCCTTTAGCAGAGTTTTCCTACAACAACAGCTACCAGTCAAGCATTCAGATGGCTCCTTATGAGGCTCTATATGGTAGGCGGTGTCGGTCTCCGATTGGGTGGTTTTAGCCGGGAGAGGCTCGGTTGTTGGGTACGGATCTGGTTCAGGAGGCCTTGGACAAAGTCAGGATTATTCAGGATAGGCTTCGTACTGCTCAGTCCAGGCAAAAAAGTTATGCAGACCGCAAGGTTCGAGATGTGGCTTTTATGGTTGGTAAGCGGGTATTGCTCCGAGTGTCGCCTATGAAGGGCGTGATGAGATTTGGGAAGAAGGGCAAGCTTAGCCCTAGTTTCATTGGTCCATTTGAGATTCTTGATCGAGTGGGAGAGGCTGCTTATAGACTTGCATTGCCGCCGAGCTTGCCAGCCGTGCATCCAGTGTTTCATGTGTCCATGCTTCGGAAGTATCACGGCGATCCATTCCACGTGTTAGATTTCAGCACTATTCAGTTGGACAAGGACTTGTCTTATGAGGAGGAGTCGGTGGCTACTCTAGACCGGCAGGTTCGTTAGTTGAGGTCGAAGAGTTTTCCTTCCGTTCGTGTTTAGTGGAGCGGTCAGCCTGCTGAGGCATCGACCTGGGAGTCCGAGTCCGATATGCAGAGCCGTTGTCCCCATCTTTTTCCCGACTCAAGTACTTCCTTGTTATGTCCGTTCGAGGACGAACAGTTATTTTAGAGGTGAAGGATGTGATGACCCAAAAGGTCATCACTTGTTTTTAAATTTAATTATGTGTTTCTGAGGCCTTGAGAACCTTTTTAGCCTCGCCTCGATTTGCGTGCGCAGTCCGGGCGCGTAGCCGGAAAGCTTAAATACGAAAATCTGTGAAAAATGGTAAAAATTGGCTATAAAATGAGTTAATTTGACTTCGGTCAATGTTTTGGGTAATCGGATCCGGACCCATGACTTGACGGTCCCGGAGGGTCCGTAGGAAAATATGGGACCTGGGCGTATGCCCGGAATCGGATTCCGAGGTCCCAAGCCCGAGAAATGAATTTTTAAAGGAAATTATTTTCTGAAATTTGTTTAAGGAAATTTGAAATGAAATTTGATTAGAACGTGTTTGTATCGGGCCCGTATTTTGGTTCCGGCACCCGATACAGGTCTTATATATGATTTATGATATTTCTATAAAATTCGGTGAAAAACGGACGTCGTTTAACGTGATTCGGACTTGAATTGCTAAAGGTGATGCTTTAAGAAGTTTGAGAAAAATGCTTTGATTTTGAGGTTTTATTTGTTGATAATGATGTTATTTTGGCGATTTGATCGCACGGATAAATTTGTATAATGTTGTTGAGTTAGTACGTGTGTTTGGTTAGGAGCTCCGAGGGCTCGGGTGTGTTTCGGATGTGTTTTGGGAAGTTTTGAGTTTAAGAAAAGTTGCAGATTTTCTGTAGTCAGTGCCCAGGGATTTTACCCTTCGCGTTCGCGTGGTACCACTCGCTAACGCGTAAGGCAAAGATCCCAGGTGTCCAGTTTCTTCTTCGCGAACGCGAAGCCATAGTCGCGAACGCGGAGCCTAGGGGGATTTCTCATCGCGAACGCGACATGTGTGACGCGAACGCGTAGGGTCATGGGGAAGGGGTCACCATTTGTGCATCGCGAACGCGACATTTGGTCCGCGAATGCGAGGGCTCGAGAAGCTAAAGCTTCGCGAACGCGAGCCCGTCTACGCGAACGCGAAGGCTGCCCAGCCTGACCCATCGCGAACGCGAAATGCCCATCGCGTACGCGAATGGCAATTTTGCCCAGTTATTTTAAAGTCCCAAAACAGAACCCATTACGGGATTTTCATAAAATTTCATAAAACCTTTCTTCTCCAAAGCTCCTAGGCGATTTTTGAAGCACTTCTTCACCAAAGCTTCTTGGGTAAGTAATATTTAACTTGTTTCCTTCATTTTCCATTAACACCCACTAGAATTCTAGGCCTAAAACATGTAATTAAGGGTAGAAAATTAGGGATTTGGGTAGAACTAGGGATTTTTGATTAATGGTGATTTAGACCTCGTTTTGGGATCGAATTCTGGAAATAATTATATATTTGGGCTCGTGGGTGAATGGGGGATTTGATTTTGATCCGAACCTCGTGTTTTGACCAAGCGGGCCCGGGGTCGATTTTTGGATTTTTGGGAAGAATGATTGGAAAGCTATAATTAGGCATTGGATTCGAATTGCTTAGCATTTATTGATGTTATGAAGACATTTATATATAGATACAATTGATCTGGAGCCGAATTTGAAAGGAAAGGCGGTAATTGGGGATTTAGTTGGCCGTGGAAGTTTGAGGTAAGTGTTTGGTCTAACCTTAGCTTGAGGGACTAGGAGTTGAGTCTTCTTTGCTATGTGGTAATTGTTGAGTACGACGTATATACATGGTGACGAGTATCTATACATTGGTGTCCAGCATACCCGCGAGTCTTTATATTGTGATTATCATGACTTCGTTGTATCTTTCATGCCTTGGTGATGGTTTCTAATTGTTGTATAAAGTTTGTGGAAAGAATTGTGACCTATGAACATTGAGGAGCGTTGGCTCATGTTGTATAACGAATTGTGAAAATATAAGTGACAACTGAACTTTTAGAGCATTGGCTCGAGTTGTGAAATGAACTGTGAAGGTAAAAGTGATAATTGAACCTCTAGAGCATTGGTTCGAGTTGTGAAGTGAATTGTGAAGTGAAAGTGAGAAGAGAAGAGATCATTATGTTGTCACCCTTGCCGGACTATTGTTGGTTTATTTGTTATCTCCCTTGCCGGGATGTGGATGTTATTGATGTTGTTCCCTTGCCGGAATTCAATTGTTGACTTGTTGCTCCCTTGCCGGGATTCTTGTTACAAATTTCCTTTATTTCCTTACCCTATTGTTTGTGATTGTTGTTTGGGGTGAGGAAGAGCGTAAAGCACGAAGGGTGATGCCGTGCATTGTTTGTTTCGTGAGAAAAGAGTGTATAGCACAAAAGGTGATGACGTGCCGCACGATGTACCATTCCGTGCCTATTATATTGATTTCATGGTGAGGAAAGAGTGTAAAGCACGAAGGGTGATGCCGTTCTGCACGATGTACCATTCTGTGCCTATTATATTGATTCTTATGGTGAGGACGAGAGTAAAAGCACGAAGGGTGATGCCGTACACTTGTCCTTGATTTCCCTGATTCTTGCTGATAATTGAGTTACATTGTCCTTTACGTTTATTTACTGATTTTCTGTTGTTACTTGATGTTATTTCGAGGTTATAGATTCCCTTACCCTATTTACCTTGTGATTTTTGTTTGGGTGAGGAAGAGCGTAAAGCACGAAAGGTGATGCCGTGTATTGTTTTGGTGAGAGAGAGTAAAATCACGAAGGGTGATGACGTGCACTTGTCTTTGATTTCCTAAATTTTATTGATCGTTGTGTTACGATTTATCTACACTAAATTGCTGGCTTCCTGTTGATACTTGTTGTACCCCGCAACATGATTTCCCCTTCCTACTTTCAATTAAACTGTGGTGATCCTCATACTTATTTGTTGCTCTTCTGTTACTATTCGGTGTTTCCCCGCAGCATGTTTTCCCCCTCCCATCCTTACTTGCTTATACCTGCTTTACTTTTCGATGTATATTATATAACTGCACAGGTTTATTTGATAGTCTAGTCCTAGCCTCGTCACTACTTCGCCGAGGTTAGGCTAGGCACTTAACAACACATAGGGTCTGTTGTGCTGATACTACACTCTACACTCTTTTGTGTAGACCCCAGTGTTGTAGACTTCAGACCGTGGTGGGATTGCTGATACTTGCTCATCAGGCGACCCGAGGTAGTCCTGCAGGCGTCCACAAGTCTTGGCGTCTTCTTCTACCTACTGTTCCTGTTTCATTTCCCTTGTATTCCGAAACAGTGTATTATTATTTCTTCAGACTTTGTATGTAGTAAATCTTAGACCGTCTGTGACACTGTGACACCAGATTTTGGGTGGTTAAGGATTAAGTATTTGAATTAGTTATAGTTTTCATATATTTTATGTTGTCTTCCGCTTGAATTTAAATTTCCGCTATTATCATGTATTCGCTTTATAATTGTTAAGAAGAAATAATTGGTTAATGAAGTAATTGAACTAAAGGTTTGGCTTGCCTAGTTAACATTAGTAGGCGCTATCACGACTCACAAGGGTGGAAGATTCGGGTCGTGACAAAACCTAACTTCAAAATTATACCAGATAACGATGCATTACATAGATTCATTCCTAACATCAAAGTTACTAGACTACATATTCCTAGCCGCTACAAAGCCAAAGAAAATAGCCTAAAACACTTAAAAGAAAAAATCTTAAATTTTTCCATTGTAGTCTCCAACTTCGATAATTTCAGCAAATCTACCAAGTTAATATCCTCCATTTCAGCAACCTATCTTCTTTAAATTATTCTTTCCCTTACAAACAAATAACAAATTAAAATACAAAGGATAAATGGAAGAAAGAAGAGGGAATATTAAAGAGGAAGAAAAAAGAAATCAAAAGGCAGGAACTTTGGAGCCCTAGCTGCACGAAGAAGAATGAGTAATCTGGGTGGGTTTTGGTTTAATTAGTATTCGGATATTAACTTTGGGTCGGGTATTATATTATGGGTCGGATTATAAGATGGGTTAAGTTAATCTAGCTGGACCCATAACACTGTGCCACGTAACTCGTAGAAATGGCGTGGGGTAGCCACTGTTTAAGCTGGTATTTACTTTTTATCCAGCATTTTTAATGCTTAGCAATAGTAGCCACTAGTCTATTAAAAATAATATGAAAAGACTGTATTACCCTTTCCTCCCCAAACGGAAATACACTGATGCAATTACATATCAACGTCCAGATGGTATGATTTATGTCAAGACTTACGCCAATTTGGTGAATATTATTGGCTGAAGTTTCTTCATGTCAAAAGTTGGAATGACAACATTTGTTAAAGTCTGATGCAAACGAGTCTCTCCCAACTTCTCTTGCAGAACTTTGTGAAGATATTTTCCATCATATTTGGGGCCCAAAATGGGAGACCAAACTCTGCAATTGAAACCAAATCTGTTTTATTATACTATTCTAGAAATTAAACATACAACCTTTTGCATATCTATACAATTTTTCGCTTGTCATGATAGGTTAGGGAAAATTCATAAGTACCTTCTCACCTATAGCCGGATTTTTAACTACACACTTAAATTTTGCAGCGGTCTTATTACCCCCTTAACAATTATAAAATGGAATAAATTTACCCTTAAAATATCACGACCACGTCTATGTTGTGTGGTGGAGTACACGCACCTAAATGTTGTTTACCACTAAAACTCTTTCAGTCACTTCAGATGAAATACAAGTACTTGGTACCAAGGAAATGTAGTCTTGAAGTCCTAAAGTTAAGTTCAATAGTTAAGGACACAAGTTCTAAGGACATGCAGTCCTTAACTTACAGTTACAAGTTCAAAAGTTAAGGACAATAGGTCTTTAACTTTGATTTCCAATTTCAAAAGTTAAGGACGGACAGTCCTTATCTTGCAGTTACATGTTCAAAAGTCAAGGACAAGCAGTCCTTAACTTACAGTTACAAGTTCAAAAGTTAAGGACAGACAGTCCTTAACTTATAGTTACACGTTCAAAAGTTAAGGACAAACAATCCTTAACTTACAGTTACAAGTTCAAAAGTTAAGGACGCTTGGTCTTGAAGTTTGAGTTCCAAGTCAAAAGTTAAGGACATGTAGCCTTGAAGTCCTGAACTTAGAGTTCCAAGTTCAAAAGTTAAGGACATGTAGTCCTGAAGTCCTGAACTTAGAGTTACAGGTTAAAAAGTTAAGGACATGTAGTCTTGAAGTCCTGAACTTAGAGTTTCAAGTTCAAAAGTTAAGGACATGTAGTCCTGAAGTCCTGAAGTTAAGGACATGAGCAGAAGGGTATTTTCGTCCGAACAGTTAAAGTTTATTAAACCAGTGGCTAAAAACTAAAGACATTTAAAACACTGGCTTTAAAATAAAGACAGGATCTGTTAGTGGCTATTTGTGCACATCACTTGAAGACCCACATCAGCTCTGTTAAGCTGAAGGGCAGTTTTAACCCATGGAAAAAACGTTATGGGCTTTTTTTAATCTAATAGATGGAGGGCGATGTGCACAAATAGCCACTAACAGATCCTGTCTTTATTTTAAAGCCAGTGTTTTAAATGTCTTTAGTTTTTAGCCACTGGTTTAATAAACTTTAACTGTTCGGACGAAAATACCCTTCTGCTCATGTCCTTAACTTCAGGACTTCAGGACTACATGTCCTTNCCTTAACTTTTGAACTTGTAACTGTAAGTTAAGGACTGTTTGTCCTTAACTTTTGAACGTGTAACTATAAGTTAAGGACTATCTGTCCTTAACTTTTGAACTTGTAACTGTAAGTTAAGGACTGCTTGTCCTTGACTTTTGAACATGTAACTGCAAGATAAGGACTGTCCGTCCTTAACTTTTGAAATTGGAAATCAAAGTTAAGGACCTATTGTCCTTAACTTTTGAACTTGTAACTGTAAGTTAAGGACTGCATGTCCTTAGAACTTGTGTCCTTAACTATTGAACTTAACTTTAGGACTTCAAGACTACATTTCCTTGGTACCAAGTACTTGTATTTCATCTGAAGTGACTGAAGGAGTTTTAGTGGTAAACAACATTTAGGCGCGTGTACTCCACCACACAACATAGACGTGGTCGTGATATTTTAAGGGTAAATTTATTCCATTTTATAATTGTTAAGGGGGTAATAAGACCGCTGCAAAATTTAAGTGTGTAGTTAAAAATCCGGCTATAGGTGAGAAGGTACTTATGAATTTTCCCTAACCTATCATGACAAGCGAAAAATTGTATAGATATGCAAAAGGTTGTATGTTTAATTTCTAGAATAGTATAATAAAACAGATTTGGTTTCAATTGCAGAGTTTGGCCTCCCATTTTGGGCCTCAAATATGATGGAAAATATCTTCACAAAGTTCTGCAAGAGAAGTTGGAAGAGACTCGTTTGCATCAGACTTTAACAAATGTTGTCATTCCAACTTTTGACATGAAGAAACTTCAGCCAATAATATTCAGCAAATTGGCGGTAAGTCTTGACATAAATCATACCATCTGGACGTTGATATATAATTGCATCAGTGTATTTCCGTTTGGGGAGGAATGAGTAATACAGTCTTTTCATATTATTTTTAATAGACTAGTGGCTACCATTACTAAGCATTAAAAATACTGGATAAAAAGTAAATACCAGCTTAAACAGTGGCTACCCCACGCCATTTCTACATAGATGGAAGAAGGATATTTTTAATCCAAAAACCATAGTTCATGGGTATTTTTGAACCTTTTCCGTTCTTTCTAATCTCCCTATATCATCCCAGTACTTCTCCATACGTTGATTCCAGTAAATTAAAGATTTTTTTAATTTGGGTTGATAACTCCATCTGATACAAAAATGGATAGAAAGTCCATTCTTATTGCTGCGAGAAAACCCAAAGGGCAAAATAGTGGAATATACACTATATCTTTTGTTTGTTTGTTATAATTGACACAAAAAATACATTATTTTGTATATGTTATACTCTGTATAATATATTCATTAATACTTTCTTTCTTTCTAGTTTTATGCATTATGTCTTATATGTGTATACAGTATATTATAAAGGTAGATTATAGCAGGGGCGGTTCAAAAAGATTGGTGGCCTAAGGCCAATTTTTAATCTAGGGCCTTTCAAAGAAAAAGAATTCATCTATATTTTTAATTGAAGTCTATTTTTCTAGCTTTTTAAGATGTAAAGTTGTTAATAGTTTCTTTTATAAAAAATTTAATCTCAAGAAGTTGATAACTTGATATCGAAAGAATTTTCTATGCTCTAATATACTTATTGAAACGCTTGAAACCCGAGGAAAAAAATGCGTAATATAGTTTTATTCAACCATACTCTTCAACTCTTGTTTTTTATAGAAAAAATAAAACTCTTTTCTTTCTAAAGAGAACAATATAACTTATTGAAAACTTAAGTTTTTTTGCAGAAACCAAGAAAGATAATATAAGAATATAGTACCCGTTTTCTGATGAGAAAGATAAAAAATAATACTTGGACTATTGAAGATACAAAAAAACGAATTCTAAAAGTTTGTTGCACGTTTTTAGTCAGAAATGTAAAAGGAGAATAATTAAGTACCTCACTAATAATGTCAATCGTAAAATTTTAAAGAGAAATTTTCATAAAGCACTATCTTTTAGTAGTAATTAGCCATCTATAGATACCATTTGCTATATTACAGATTATAGATACCTTTTATGTGGTTATAAGATGTATTTGATGTATTTAAGCTATTGTATTCATGAATACAGTAGCAAAAATAGGCGTGAATCAGGGAAGTCCAGCTAATCAGTTGTTGTATTCGAGTGTATTCGACTGTATTCATGGAGTGAAACATGGGATTACAGTTGGACAGATTATTGTATTCGACTGTATTCACAGCGTGAAATAGGGGATTACACTGTTTTTAAAACGGAAAGTGAATTAATTAACATAATAAACTCCTAATATAACTCAACAAACTCAATTATAACACACAAATTTTGTATTTTCAGTTATAAAAAAGATTCTCAACCGAAAAGTACCCCAAAGAATAGCGATCTTAAGAGAAATTATATAATAAATCTGAATACATAAATTATATTAATTAAAAAAAACTTATGAATACATTCATGGCATATAGCGAGACTGTGAATACAATGAAATGCATAGAATACAGCGGGATACATTGAAATACAATGAGAAAAAAAAAACAGTAAATACAATGAAATACAGTGAATATAGGAGGTAAAAATTCCTTCATAAAATCTGATGCTAGTATATCAACGAGGGCCATGTAGATTAAAATCCCTGAAGAAGCAGAATTCAGAATTCCTTCAACTATTAGAGAAATAGAGCTATGGGCATTATACATCCTCGATATTCCGATCCCAATCCCAATTCCTGCTGGCATTGTGAGAGAAAAAAGAACTGCCATGATTGCTGTATGAGAGCGGGGAAGTTAGTTAAGAAGGCAGCAATGGCGCTGATGTCCAATTCGTGCAAGATAACATCACCTTCATTGTGTTCCGCTATGTTACACCTGAACCCAAATTCTTGCTGTTCATTCGTGGACGATCCCCGATAGCTCGAAGCTATTTTTCAGAAAAAGCAATTACTCCGATCCAAAATTCGTAAAGAGCTGAAGAATTTCGGTGGAAGGAGGAGGAGATGGGAAATTTTAATGGGATGGGGGAAGAGAATGAGATGTATCAAAGTGGAGAAAGTAAAAAAAAAGTGTAACTGATTAGCGTATTCAGTGGCTTAGGGCTAGGAGGTAACCAAAATTAAATATTTTGCTATAAGCCTTAAAAGATATCTATAGAATATAATTTTTTTAAATGGTATTTATTTAAAATAAATAAGGTGTTAACCTTTGATATAGGAGGTAAAAATTCTAATTTTAAATAATGAAAAATTTATATTCGCGACAAGGGTTTAGGGGGAGTGATTTCTTTCTCCATTTGCTCAAACTGTTACATCAATACTAAACTAAAAGTTATCTTTACCTTTTATAAAATATTTTACTTTTTTATTTTAAAATACCAAATATATTTAGACCCTATGTCTAAAGATTATTATGAGATATATATGATCCAACTTACCTTAATTAGATATATTGAGTTTGAGTCCTGTGGTTAAAAAAATTCTGTTTATTAGGTCTTACGCGGTTCAAATCTAGATTAGTCGGGGTTTCAATACAAATACGAGTAGAAAATAAAAATAAAAATAAAAATTTGGGACCCCAAAATTTGGAGGCCTAAAACCTTTGCTTTAGTGGCTTGACCCTTGGGCCGCCCCTGGATTATAGTAAAATTGTTCTATGCTGGATTTTTGTAAAATGTTAATCAATGTTTTTATACTTTACAATTATTTATAATATATGATATATATATATATATATATATATATATATATATATATATATATATATATATATATATTTATTATTTGATTCGTATATTATATTATATAAATTATATAATATATTATTGTATATTTGTATAATTATATATATAATATATAGTTCATATAGGTAAATTGTATAAGTACGAATGTGTATTCTCACTATATGATAACCAATGTATACAGTAGCAGTATACAATATATATTACACATATTTAAGGTTTACGTTTTCATAATAATTATAGTGTTATGACGTATATAAGATATGAAATGCATTGCATAAAAAAGTTTGATGCCAATCTAGGTTCAGAAGATGCGTATGTTTTTTGTGTAAAATAAGTTAACTCCTATAGCAAAGGTTGACAACTTGTTTATTTTAAATAAATACCTTTTTAAAAAATTATATTTCATAGCTACATTTTGATTTTTTATAGCCAAATATCTATTTATAGTTACATCCTACCCTTAAGCCATAAAATTAGCTTTGTATTATTTTATTCTCTTCACTCAAATTTCTCCTATCCCTAACCAAAAGCTTTTATTGATGAATTCAAAACCGTAACTCAGAAGACAAACCGAAAAATGACCACAACCGGAATAGTAGACAGGGACTCGACGACCTCTACGGAACCGCGACTGCCCGGAAACCTCAAAATAGACCTTCGTTGAACTCGGAACTCGCCGGAAAACTCGAATTACACCAAAAACTCGTCGGAACTCAGACCTCTCGCCTTTCATTTCATCTCGTTTCTAGCCTTTATGCTATGTATTATGTTCTTTTTCCAAACTCCCAGAAATCTGTCCATTTATGTCCTTGTGTGCTTGTTAGGTTGCTTGAGTCCAAAGAGGTGGAGAAGAAAGGGGAGGAGATTCAAGGGTTAAGGGTGAGAGAATTTTTGGCGTCATCGGCGACAGATCTGTGTGTGTATGAGTCCGAAACCTAAATAATGACTTTTGGGACTCTAAATATGTTTATCCAATTTTTTTTTAAAAAGTTACTTTTCTATCTAAAACGGAATATTATACTGCAGTTTACAAAGCTCTGTATTATAATGCGTTTTACTTCTCTTTTGTAGAGTTACAACAGTCAACTTTGGGTATTAATATTTGCAGGTTTTGTCTAATGAAACGGAAGCAAGTACGTAGAAAGTTTGCTAAGTACGTAGCTCTCGCTGTCAAATCCCACATCTGCAAAAGCTTTGGTGTTTGTTTAACCAAAAAATTGAATATTTGGTTAAAGCTAGAATTTAATAGAGAAATCGGGTTACTGATAATCAAGAAATGAGAGATTTTAAGAACAATAATAAAGCAATGAATAAGAATATATTTCAGTATAATCGCAATGATATTTCGTGTTCTACAGATGTTGTGACTTTCTCCTTTTATAGTTAATTCTAAGAGAAAGTGTAATGCCTTTGTCTTAATGAGGCAATTACGAGCAATAAATGACATTAAAAGAAAACGTTACTCAATCATTCTTACTAAATACAAATCCTCTAACGTATTTGGCATTTAATATTGAATTTGGACTCTTTTACGCTATCAGATTCATGTCTTCAATTCCTTCTGATCTTCGAGCTTTAAATGACTCGAACAGGTACGAGTCTCGTTTCACTTGAATAATAGCTCGTGCCTTTAAGTATCTTCTCTCCCGCATCTGTTGTTGCTCGTGCCTTACCATGCTTTGACTATTTGACCGGTCCACGTGTCATGACACGCCATCTTCAATATTTAAATTCAGTTTTTTCCCAATACAGATAGTCCCCCCACTTTCCATTTATTTATCAATTAAATATTTAGGAAGTGGATCTTCATTAAAAAGGGAATTTTTGCCATAATTAATGCTATGACAGTACCAACGCTTCAGTTGTCTTTTCTATTTAATGCATTGCATACGTGTCACCTTCTCATTAGCTCTGTAATTCTGCACCCTTTTTTCAAGGCTTCTTCAAATCCACTATTCACGAAGTGATAGTTGCCTTTATTATAGGCTTTCCATTATTACACTTCTTAGTCTTTGACGGTCGCTTTTATATAAACTTAACCCTTCTTCTACAAATTTTTACCTAATATTTCACTATTTACTTCTATTCACTTCTTCCTCTGTTCACATCTTTCTACCATGTCATCTTCAAATCCCAACCCTTGGAGAGTCCCAATTCTTGACAGGTTCCCCAATGCTCCTGTGAGACATAGAAGAGGTAGAAGAGGCAGGCTTCGTGGCCTAGGATCCATTCGTGGTGGTACCTCTGGTTCCATCACTCCTTCTTCTAGCTCTGGCACTATTTCTAGAGGTTCTTTCATTAATAGATCTTCTTCTAAAGGCAAAGAATCTTCTGAGTCTATTCAAGAACCTTTGGTCGAAGAAATAGTGCCAACCGACTTATCTTTCGAGCATGATAAAGAATCCTTTCGTGACCAAGTAATTAAATTAGAGAGAGCTGACACCTATCCTTCTTTAATTACTGAATCCTTAATTTCCACTGTTCGAAAAGATTGTCGTTGGAGAGATGACCTTCATATAGTTATTCCTAACCCAAACCAAAGAATATCTTCTTTGGGATTTATTCCTGCTATCGACTCAGTCATACTCGATTTTTGTCGTTTTTTCAAAATTTGTTTGGCTCAAATTGGTCCTCTCGTATGGAGAGCAGTAGCTTGTTTAAGGTATATATCGGTAAAGGCTGATGTTGATTTTACCTTCTCTCATCTAATTCATCTTTATCACCCCAAGCTGTTCCGCAATGGTGTTTTTACCCTAACTGCAAGAAGTAAAAGGGTTTTGGTAAGCCCTGAAGATGATAAAGATCGAGGCTGGTACACCCGTTATGTTGCGGTACCCACGGTTGATTTGGTGGGTGAATCAAATATTCCTTTTCCTGAGAAATGGAACCTTGGACGTAAGTATTTCTTTCTTACCGTATCTGTTTTATTTCAACTCCTTTTCTAATTTCATTCTTTTTTGCTTTTTTGTAGCAACCATGGGAGATGTGGAACCCGTTCCTAATTTCTGTGGTTGGGTAGATGCTATTTTGAAAGCCGTGCCTATGGAGGCACGGACCTGGAAATCTATTTCTAACAAACATGGTTGGAAAGTAAAAACTCACGGTATGCGTCCCTTATTGTTTCCCGTATGTTAAATTCTTTCCCCTCTTTTAACTCTTTATCCTTCTTTTTGTCAGGATTTACTATTCGAGGAATGTCAGCTGAAGTAGCTATTGCCCTTCAAGCTTCTTTTAGTACTCCTCTTTCTTTGGAGAGAGCACAAGCTACACTGTCAAAGAGGAAAGTTGTTGAAGAGGATTCTGAGGATGATGAAGATGAAGACACCTCATTGGTAGTTAGACCTAGATCCAAGAGACGCATCATTTCCGAAGATGAAGCTGAAACTTCTCCTACCCGTGCCTCCTCTCCTGTTAATATTGTTTCCGATGATGAAACCATTCCCAGGGACACCATTGAATCCACTCAACGTCTCTTCACTGACGGTTTCGAAAGTGGTGAACTAGGTCCGGTTTTAGATGAGGTTCCTCTTTCCTCTTCTATTCCTATTCCCTCTATTCCTCCTTTGGTTTCAAGTACATCTTTGCCCATTTTATCTGTTCCTGCTTCTTTGCCAATTTCTGCTCCCGTACCTGCTTCGACTCCCTCGACTCCTGTTATTTTCACCTCTTCTACCGTTCCTCCTTCTATAGCTCCCCCTTCCTCTGTTCAGCATGCAGAGGAGGGTTCCAGTAGCAGAACTTTGGCTATGAGAAGTGTAACACTTGAGATTCCTGCTAATAACAGTCTTTTAAGGAAGTCTGGTGGAGCAGATGTCTGGCTTAAGCCTTTAATTGGAGACATTGAGAAGAAGAAGATGGACAGTCACAGTTGCTTAACTTTGATGAATGACATAGTTCATTCTACGTTGAAGGTATTCTTCCTTTACTTTCTAATAAGTTTTTTTTTATCTCTAGATTCTTATCTTCATGAGTTGTCTTTGTATGCCAACCTTATTGGCACGGAATTGATGGGAAGAATTTCCCTTTTAGAAAAGAAGGCTCGTGAATCTGATAAGACTATTCTCGAGGCTGAGAGGGTAGCTAGGGAAGCCCAGCTGGAAGCAACTAATTGGAAGGAACAGTTTAAAAATGCTCAAGAAACGATAAAAGTATTGCAAGAAAGCAACCGTAACCTGGAGCAGCAAAAGCGGACTCTGACTTCGGAATTAGCGAAAGCCCAGGCTTCTTCTAGTAAAGCCGAGAAGGAAAAGGAGCGCCTTGAGTGTTCCTTTTCGGAGCAATTATCAAAGTCAAGTGAAGAAATTAGAGAACTTAAGGCACTCTTGAACAAGAAAGAAGAGTATGTAGGAGAGTTAGTACAAAACTTGGCTCAAGCTCAAGCTGATTTAAAGATCTCTTCTAATAAGGTTCATGCATTAGAGAGTTCTCATGCCTCCTTTGAAGCTACCCTTGATTCCACTTTAGCTGAAAATCAAGTGTTAAAGAATGATCTTGCTATGTGGGAAAGGGATTATGAACTTCTTGAGGAGAAGTTTAACATAGAGGTGAGTTGGGCTTTTCTAAACTCTCGTCGTGATGCTTTAACTGAGGCCAGTCAAGAAAACTTTGATTTAGAATCGGAATTGGCCAAGGTTTTGAAAACCATTGAGATGACCCAACAACCACTTGACTTTCCTTCTCCGGCAGATGAAGCTCCCGTGGCTGAAGAACCTTTAAATGAAGAAGCCGCTGCTGTGGCAATTGAAGTTGAAAATGTTGCAATTCCAGCTCCCGAGGGTGAAACTTCTATGAATCAGTTTGAGGAAGCTGAAGCTTCCGTGACTCTTGCTCCCCTCGATGAATCAATCCCAGCTGAAACCGCTTCTGTTGCTGTTTCTTCAGAAGTTACCGTTCCTGAAAGTGAAGCTGATATCACAACTTCTGATGTTCCAGCCCCTCAGTGACCAGTTTATGTTTTCAAACTTTATTTTTATTTGCTTTGTTGATTGGTGGGTTTATCCCTTAGTCAGTGTTTAGGGATTTTTTAGAAAAAGTCCCCAGTTATCATAATGGGGCACTTGTAAAAATTTCTTTTTGTTGACTAAGTTTTTACTTAGTCTTTTTAACTATATAAAGAAGTTTATTAGTACTTCAATATGTTCTATTCTTGCCTTTTTCTTATCTATTTAGGACTTATAGAATAGTTTAGCATTTTCAAACTTTGAAAATGCTTTATGATCTTTCTCATGACTTATTAACATGAGGCTTATAAAAGACGGCCCTTTTATATATATCGACACTTAATGAAGAAGACGTCTCAACTTCATAATGGTGTTACAATACGATGAAAGAAATAGGAACACACATGTTTCTTTTGGAATCACTTTGACAAGTTTTTATTCACGAACTTTGACAAGCTTTTGAATATTACATGTATTAAAATACATCTATAACTTTCTCGTAACTGTTTTTCTTGTAACAGATTTTTGCAAAATAAATATAATTCAAACAAGGTTTTTCCTTATAACCCGTTTCAGTATATAGTCATGACCCTATCTTCATGTACTAGGAAGGGTTTGAGAGGTGACTCCATTGTTCTCATGAGTTTGAGCACTATGATGAATGTTTTGTATCCTCATTTGTTTTGATGGGAAAGAACAGAATGCTGAGGTTCCGTAACTTCTGCTCGACACTTGTCTCTTTGTTTTTCGACTTTCGTTTACATATCTGTTTTCCCGCACGTATCTGTGTACAATATGCAGTCCCCCAAGTGTTTGAGCGGTGAAGTATGAAGCCTCGAGCACTTGGTAGTCTCCTTCACCTGGTCCTTTTCCTGAAAAGGAAATACATACGGGACTCGGGGGTGCGATTATAGATGAAGACTGCTTAACCCGTGTATACTTCTATCAGAATAATTGTAACCCTGGGCTAGGAATTTTAGTTTATTCCCTTTTGCCTTACAGGTCGTGACTCATCATTTAGTACGGGTTAGCGTTTTGCCTATCATCTAAAATCGTTAGTAAAATTTTAACAATTCAAAAAATAAATAATTTAACATGGTGATACCTGACCGTGGGTTTTTCCTTAGAAGTAGTATCTCTTCAAATGAACTGCATTCCAATGTGAGGGAAGCACCTTCCCGTCCATTGTTTCTAACTCGTATGCTCCTTTTCCTGCAATGTCCCGAACTCTGTAGGGTCCTTCCCAGGTTGGACTTAGTTTACCCACGTTGGTTGCCTTTGTAGATTGAAAAACCCTTTTAAGCACGAAGTCCCCAGTTTTGAAGTATCGTAGTCGTGCTTTCCTGTTGTAATATCGTTCGATTACTTGCTTTTGTGCTGCCATCCTTATTAATGCGGTCTTCTCTTCTTCCTTCGCGCAAATCAAGGTTTACCCGCATATCTTCATCATTTGATTCCTCCGTTGCCTGAGCATATCGTGTGCTCGGTTCTCCTATTTCAACTGGGATTAAGGCTTCTGCACCATAAACCATTGAAAATGGTGTTTCTCCCGTGCTTGTTTTTGTCGTTGTACGATAAGCCCATAATACTCCAGGTAATACCTCAGGCCAATTACCTTTTGAATCTTGTAACCTTTTCTTCAAGTTGTTGATAATGACCTTGTTCGTTGATTCTGCTTGCCCATTGCCTACTGGGTGATAAGGTGTAGATGTGATTCTTTTAATTTGCCAGCTCTCAAAAAAACTCAGTGACTTGAGCTCCGATAAATTGAGGGCCATTGTCGCAAAC